>NW_025745770.1:111328-126328 GCF_021184085.1 Oncorhynchus gorbuscha | reverse complement strand
CTGAAGCTGCTGTCACGGTGGAGGAGTTTCTGGTCGCCGTAGGAGAGAAGGTAGGATATGAGAATATTGCTTATGCATCTCGGATGAATAAAGCTGTGGTGGTATTTCTTAAAGAAGAGTGTCTGGTAGATCGTATGGTTGAGTATGGTGTACTTCTTAAAGGAATGTTTATTCAAGTTACGCCGCTTTTTCCCCGTCAACAAGGGTAACGATTTCAAATGTACCACCGTTTATTCCAAATGAGCTATTGGAGCGCGAGTTATTGCGCTTTGGGAAGTTCGCCAGTTCAATGAAGGTTGTCCCGTTGGGTTGCAAACACCCAGCGTTGAAACAGGTAATGTCATTTCGGCGACAGGTGTTTATGTTTTTGGACTCACCGGAGCAGACTTTAGAGTTATCGTTTAAAATCAAGTATGACAATAGATTGTATATGGTTTATGCTAGTACGGGTAATCAACGGTGTTTTGAGTGTGGAGAGTTTGGTCATAAGCGACATGCTTGCCCGAAAAGGGAGAAGGCAGAGGGAGAGGCACAGGTGGTTATCGTAACGCCTGGGCCCGCTGATGTAGGGAGAGGTGAGCTGACAGCGGTAGAGCAGCCACAAGCACCTGTTGCTGAGGAACAAGTTATCCTTGTTGAGGGCACGGGGTTGCAACCTGTATTAGAAGGTAATGTTATGCTGCAGAAAAATATTGCTGTAGAAGGTAAGGATGTATCTGAAGAGCCAGTTCCTCAGACTGGTGAGCAGGTGCCCAGTATGAGTGCTGGGGTAAAGGAGGGGGTTCATGTGGAGCTAGGCTCCCAGGGAGTGGAGGAGATGCCCACTACGAGTGCTGGGGTTCATGTTGAGCTAGGCTCCCAGGTAGTGGAGGAGTTGTCCATTATGAGTAATGAGGTACAAGAGGGTTTTCATGTGGAGCTAAGTTCCCAGGTAGTGGAGGAGATTCCCACTATGAGTGCTGGGGTTCATGTGGAGCTCCCAGTTAATGGAGGAGATGCCCATTATGAGTAGTGATGTTCAGGTGGGGCTAGGTTCCCAGTTAATGGAGGAGATGCCCACTATGAGTAGTGATGTTCAGGTGGGGCTAGTCTCCCAGGTAGTGGAGGAGATGCTTGGTACGAGTGATGAGGTGCAAGTGGGGAGTGTTGAAAGGGATGTGGTAGAGGGGAGTCAGTTGTCTGTGGTCTCAGCTGAGGAGGATCAAGAGAAGGATATGGATGTCGCTTTGGAAATGACAGCTGATGGTGAGGACTCAGTTTATGATCTAGAGGAGGTAAATGAGTTTCTGGATCAGACTTTTGGGAAATCTGTCAAATTGGCAGATTATTTTGATGTTGATAAGTTTGTGAGGTCTGCTGTGATGTTGCAAAAGACGGTGGGGTTAGACCAGCTGAGTGAGAAGAAGCGGTTTCGCTTGAGGAAATTTATTACTGCTGTTGCAGCAGCAAAAGGTGGTGGGAAACGTGCTCAGGTTAAGAGAAGAAAAAAGAATAATGATGATGATCATGCCTCATAGGGTGTCTTTTTTCTCGTTGGTTTCTCTGTGGGCTCTTCTGCTTTTCTTTTCTCTTTTCTATATGGAGGTACTAAGGGTAGGTTCTCTTAATATTAATGGGGGAAGGGACAGGAATAAGAGGGCTTGGGTATTAGAAGTAATAAAACAGAAAATGCTTAATGTAGTTTTCCTACAGGAGACACATAGTGATGAGGAAAATGAGGTTGACTGGGGTATGTGGTGGGAGGGGCAGTATGTACTCAGTCATGGTACTAATTTAAGTACTGGGGTGGCCATCTTGTTTTCCTCAGGCTTAGGGGTGACTGTGGTATCAACAACAGAGATTGTCAAGGGTCGGGTTTTATTGGTCAAGGTGGATGTTATGGGGTTTTTGTTTGTTTTGTTGAATGTTTATGCTCCTAATGACGGTACAGAGCGTATTGCTGTTTTTGATCAAATAAAGGAAACCTTAAGACAGTGTGATCAAGAGGGGTGTATGGTTTTAGGGGGTGACTGGAATTGTACAGTGGATTTTACTATTGATCGCACCGCTGAAGAACCTCACCTGCGGTCAGCCACTTGCCTGTCTGGCCTATTAAATGAGTTTGAACTTTCTGATGTGTGGAGAGTAAGGAATGCCAAAGTTAGGCAGTACACATGGCTAAAAATTAATGAAGGTTGTGTCAGTGCAGCAAGGTTAGACAGGTTGTATGTATCTGAGCAATACTGTAGTAGGGTGGGAAAGTGTGCCATTACTCCTGTGGGTTTCTCTGATCATCATATTGTTTCTGTTGATATTCACTTGTCCTGTCCACGAAGGTCATCACCTTACTGGTATTTTAATGTTAAATTGTTACATGATGTCATGTTTTGCGACAGGTTTGTGTTGTTTTGGGAAAAATGGAGGGTTATAAAGGGGAATTTTGAGTCCTTGAGACAATGGTGGGAGGTTGGGAAGGCCCAAATACGAGTATTTTGTCAACAGTATACGGCTCTGTCTCAAATTGTAGTTAAAGAGACTATCAAGGCCCTTGAACAGGACATCAACTCTATTGAATTGAAGCTGCTCACTCAGAACGACCCTGGACTAGTCATGATCTTACAGGACAAGAGACATGAACTAAGGTCGTTTCTGCATGAAAGAGTGAAGGGTGCCTTGATTAGGTCTCGTTTCGCTTCCCTCAAGGATATGGATGCTCCTAGTGCTTTTTTTTTAACCTAGGACAGTCGACGTTTCAACGTAAACAGATGGTCTGCCTTCGTCTCCCTGATGGGAAAGTGACTACGGATGATATTGAAATGCGTCAACATGCCGTGGATTTTTACTCGTCCCTCTATAAGGCGGAGGATTGTGACTCTCTGTGTACTGAACAGTTGTTAAATGGTCTTCCTCAATTGGGACCTGAGCAGAGAGTCGCATTGGATGCTGATATTACAATGCAGGAGCTGTCCACAGCAGTTATGCAGCTCTCATCAGGCCGAGCCCCTGGTATCGATGGTTTACCATCTGAGTTCTATAAGCACTTTTGGGGGTCTATTGGGGAGGATTTTTATGGAGTGCTGTGTGAATCTTTTCATGAGGGTTCTCTTCCTGTATCCTGTCAACGTGCGGTGCTTTCATTGTTGCCAAAAAAGGGGGATTTGGCTCTCATAAAAAATTGGAGACCTGTTGCTTTGCTGTGTGCAGAATACAAAATTGTATCTAAATGTCTCTCAAACAGGTTGAAAGAGTCTCTGGGACTGTTGATCCACAAGGACCAGTCCTACTGTGTACCTGATCGCTCTATTGTTGACAATTTGTTTATAATAAGAGATGTTTTAGATATTTGTAAACTGTCTGATGTAAATGTGGGTTTACTTTCGTTAGATCAGGAGAAGGCTTTTGATCGTGTGGACCACCAGTACTTGTTTAAAACAATGAAAGCCTTTGGGTTTGGGGATGTTTTTCTGTCTTGGGTGAATTTACTGTATGCTGGAGCCTCGTGTATGGTGAAGGTGGGTGGTGGTTTAAGTTGCCCCATCCCTGTCCAAAGGGGCATCAGGCAGGGATGCCCAATTTCAGGGCAGTTATATAGTCTGGCGATTGAACCAATGCTTTGTTTTTTAAGAGCGAAGCTTACTGGTTTCTCTGTGCCAGGTGTAATGAAGGGTCCCACGATAGCACTGTCTGCGTATGCAGATGACGTGATAGTTTTTATTACAGGGGCTGAGGATGTTAAGGGTCTCTCAAACACTTTAAAGGTGTATGAGGGGGCCTCCTCAGCTAGAGTCAATTGGGGAAAGAGTGAAGCGCTGTGGGTAGGTCGGCTTCAAACGGGGTCCACTCCAAGGTTACCAGGGGGGCTTCAGTGGGGCAGAGATGGGATGAAGATTTTGGGGGTTTTTCAGAAAAAGAACTGGGAGGGTGTATTGGAGAAAGTGTGTGCCAGACTGTCAAGATGGAAATGGCTGCTACCCCAGCTGTCTTATAGGGGAAGGGTCCTGGTAGCTAATAATCTTGCTGCCTCTACCCTGTGGCACAGACTAATGATTTTACAGCCACCAAAGGGTCTGATACAAGAGCTTCAGAGGACCCTTGTCAATTTCTTCTGGTCTGGACAACACTGGATCAAAGCTGCAGCCCTGTACCTGCCACTGCACGAGGGTGGGCAAGGCCTGGTGGACATTTCCTCTAGGATCACGGCTTTCCGGCTCCAAGCAGCCCAGAGATTGTTGTACAGAGACTGTTCGAGCTGGGCTGAAACAGCCTACACATTGATGAGGAGAGCGGGCTGTTTGGGCTTAGACAAGCATCTTTTCCTCTTAAAGCTGGAGGGGGGTGATTTGACTGGCCTGACTCCATTTTATGAGTCTGTTATGCAAGCTTGGAGAGTCTTTGTTAAGTCCCATAAGGCCGGCACGCCACCAGGGATGTGGCTTTTTGAAGAGCCTCTTTTTCATAACACTGCCATCCAGTCCCGTGTTCTGGGTTCAGGCAGCCTGCGTTCATGCCTGTTAGGCGTGGGGTGCACCAAGCTGGGTCATCTGATGCGGAGCAGGAGCAGATCGTTGGAGGAGCTGGGAGAAAGAGCGGGGATCCGATCATCTCGCCTACTGAAGAAGGTCGTCGATGAGGTCTGCGACTCGTTGCCAGTGCTTCATCTGAATTATGTGACTGACACTTCCAATTCTGATCGGTGGAAGGAGGGCCTGGATTATGTTTTCCCTGCACTGATTGTTAGTGCTGCGATAGGGGCATTTGAAGAGGATGTGGGGATGCTGCTTTCCTTCGATACCCCGGAGCTGGGGGAGTTCAAGGAGTTGGGAAAGAAGGCCATGTACAGAACATGTGTCAAGGTGTCCCATGTCTCTTCCCTGGAAGGGGTCAAATCAACGAGGTGGGCGGATGTGCTTGGTCCAGGTGCCTCTCCAAAAGGCTGTTGGCGATCATTATATAAACTGCCGATTGATAAGAGGACAGCTGACCTCCAATGGAGGATAATACATGGAGCTATAGCCACTAACATGCATCTGGTACACCTGGATCCTACTGTTGGGGAGGGGTGTCCATTCTGTGCTGAGTCTGAATCTCTGGCACATCTGGTTTTACTGTGTCCCAGGTTGGTTGGGATGATTCAACTGATCACTGATTGGTTCTCAACGTTGGGAGAGGTTTTCTCTTCCCAACTGTATATATTTGGGCCAAAGTACAGGTTCAGTCAAAAGGGTGTAGTTGTGTTGCTTAATTTTGTGTTAGGGGCAGCAAAATTAGCGATATGGAAGACCAGAAAGAACAGCATTCGGGGACAGGGGTCTGTGGATGTGGTGGGAATGCTGGAGGGCATGTTGGCAGCGAGACTAAGGGTTGAGTTTGCATATTCTAAACTTGTCAACAATATCGATCTGTTTTTGAGTATATGGGGTATTCAGAGGCTGTTGTGTTTAGTTACTGTGGAGGAGGAATTGGAGTTGTGTTTTTAATTGATGTGTAACTGTGGTTTTGTATGAGTATTTATTGTGTGGTGGGCCCCCAGACCCAATAAAGAGTATTTAAAACTCTCTCTCTCTCTCTCCCTCTCTCTCTCTCTCTCTCCCTCTCCTTCCCTCCCTCCCTCCCTCTCAAGGGCTGTGTTTCTTCCTCAAGTTGCTGCAATCCTAGTGGCTCGCCAACCAACAAAGAGGCCACATCTGCTGTGGCATTAAATTACCTAGACATTTGAATCAAGGAATAAAACAGGGAAAACAAATGGACTCTCTCATTGAGATAAACTCAGTACCAGGCTCCTTGTGATCCTGGGGGTAATTGGTTTTTGAAGGCCTCAGCACAGCTAATTTGTGGAGTAATTTGAGCAGAGATAGGGAGACGGCTGAGAAAGGAGTGAAGTTGTTCATTCTAGCTCTATAATGGGATAATGACTCTAACCATGTGAGAAGAAGCTGTTTTCCATGTCCCTCCAGGCCTTCAAATACTCAGAGCTGCACCATCTCTCCATGTCCATCCAGGCCTTCAAATACTCAGAGCTGCACCATCTCTCCATGTCCCTCCAGGCCTTCAAATACTCAGAGCTGCACCATCTCTCCATGTCCCTCCAGGCCTTCAAATACTCAGAGCTGCACCATCTCTCCATGTCCCTCCAGGCCTTCAAATACTCAGAGCTGCACCATCTCTCCATGTCCCTCCAGGCCTTCAAATACTCAGAGCTGCACCATCTCTCCATGTCCCTCCAAGCCTTCAAATACTCAGAGCTGCACCATCTCTCCATGTCCCTCCAGGCCTTCAAATACTCAGAGCTGCACCATCTCTCCATGTCCCTCCAGGCCTTCAAATACTCAGAGCTGCACCATCTCTCCATGTCCATCCAGGCCTTCAAATACTCAGAGCTGCACCACCTCTCCATGTCCCTCCAGGCCTTCAAATACTCAGAGCTGCACCATCTCTCCATGTCCCTCCAGGCCTTCAAATACTCAGAGCTGCACCATCTCTCCAACTAAGTCATGTCCAGTTTAGAGGTTAGTTCATGTCTGGTTTAGAGGTTAGTTCATGTCCAGTTTAGAGGTTAGTTCATGTCCAGTTTAGAGGTTAGTTCATGTCCAGTTTAGAGGTTAGTTCATGTCCAGTTTAGAGGTTAGTTCATGTCCAGTTTAGAGGTTAGTTCATGTCCAGTTTAGAGTTTAGTTCATGTCCAGTTTAGAGGTTAGTTCATGTCCAGTTTAGAGTTTAGTTCATGTCCAGTTTAGAGGTTAGTTCATGTCCAGTTTAGAGTTTAGTTCATGTCCAGTTTAGAGGTTAGTTCATGTCCAGTTTAGAGTTTAGTTCATGTCCAGTTTAGAGTTTAGTTCATGTCCAGTTTATAGTTTAGTTCATGTCCAGTTTAGAGTTTAGTTCATGTCCAGTTTAGAGGTTAGTTCATTCCAGTGTAGAAATAGATTGGAAACCACAAGATGTAAAATGACACCGTGTCATCTGTCTTTGTGTGTGCAGTCCCTAGTGCCAACTCACACAGGAGAGGAGAGTGTGTTTGTCCTCACCACCAAATAAACAGGCGTGTTGACAGTGCAGCTGAAACACACACAACCCAGGGAGTTGACACACTGTGGCAGTCATCAGCTCTCACCCTCGGAGAGAGACAGGGCGCATTAGGACCAATTGAATGGTCTCAAACGTGCAAACTCTGCCAATCTGCCAAACTAAATGGAATGCATCTAAACGGACAGATTAATGGTGGATTCACTCAACTAAAGCACAGTGCTAACTTGAGATGTTTGGTCATAACCCCATTGTTACTGTGAGTTGAAGATCCCTTCAGCTTCATGTGGAACTCTCCATGGTGCCGTTTTCTCCATCAGATTTTCTTCAGCTTCATGTGGAACTCTCCATGGTGCTGATTTCTCCATCAGATTCTCTTCAGCTTCATGTGGAACTCTCCATGGTGCTGATTCCTCCATCAGTGGACAACATGGATACAGTGCTATTGTCTCGCTTTGTCTTTTACACCTTTAAACACCTTTAACATGGCCTAATATGTTTGTACGAATCAGCAGTTTTAGGTACCAGAGACACGCTGAGTCACCACAGCCAACTCAAAGAGAGCTCAGTTCTGCTCGGCACAGGAAGGCATCGACCCAATACGCTTAGTTCTCTTTGTGTAAAAAAACAAACTCTAAATCCTTTGTGCGGTTGAGTATTAAAAAGCTGCTTGTGGTGTTTAATGGAAATCTAATTTGGATATGCGCCTTACCGAAAGATAACAGAGTTAATGAAGTTGGAGATAAGTCATTTAATATACTCACCACCCCTATCGAGAGAGATAAGCAATGTAATGGAGGGATGGGAAAGTGTTATTTAAGACTAGAGAAAATGGGTGAACTTTTAGCCCCCGCGGATGAATTGGGGGTGGTGAGATTATTATTATTTATTTATTAGATTTTTTTTACCCCCTTTATCTCCCCAATTTCGTAGTATCCAATTATTAGTAGTTACTATCTTGTCTCATTGCTACAACTCCCGTACGGGCTCGGGAGACACGAAGGTCGAAAGTCTTACGTCCTCCGAAACACAACCCAACCAAGCCGCACTGCTTCTTAACACAGCGCGCATCCAACCCGGAAGCCAGCCGCACCAATGTTTCAGAGGAAACACCGTGCACCTGGCAACCTTGGTTAGCGCGCACTGCGCCCGGCCTGCCACAGGGGTCGCTGGTGCGCGATGAGACAAGGATATCCCTATCGGCCAAACCCTCCATAACCCGAACAACGCTACACCAATTGTGTGTCGCCCTACGGACCTCCCCGTCGCGGCAGGCTGTGACAGAGCCTGGGTGCGAACCCAGAGTCTCTGGTGACACAGCTTGCGCTGCAATGCAGTGCCCTAGACCACTGCGCCACCTGGGAGGCCGGAGGTGACATTTTTACTTTTATGTGAAAAACGTTGAACGCCTGGTATTTTTGTTGGTAAAAAAACAATGTGGAGATAACGACCTTCATTCTAATAGGAAATACTGAGAATCATTTTAATTTCAATCAATGTGGACAAACTGATTTACAAATTTATTTATTAGTTTGCAACAATAAAAAGTAGATTGCTCTTTTACACAGCAGGTCCCCGAAGATGGTAAAGCGCGATTCAGAAGAGAGGCTTGTTCCAGTAAATCACAGTTTTCTTCTCCCTTCTGGGAGGAAAAGATCAACTCCATAGGGGGGTTCTTACTGCCTCTTCCTGAGGTAAAGCCCCACAGTCGACCAGCAGTGGCGTACGGTACAGTGAAACACAACTTCCTCCTAAGAATGATTACACACTCAAAATAGCAGACCTACTTTCCAGCCGGTTGCAATTTCTTCCTGTCTTTATTTTCTATTTTTTTCTCTGCAGCCCATCTGTGGTGTGATTATCATAAACTCTTTTACCTTCGCAGGGTCATGGAGAGAAGATGACGAATCACCTAGTTATGAACCGCACAGCAATACCGCTTGGCTTCTTGGGTCTGGAGATGTTGTCACAGGCAGTCTGATGTGCGAGGACATTTTAGAAGTGCCGTGACTCACTTGAAGAGTGTGAGGCACATCTCAGCTACCATGACAACACTTCAAAGTGGAGCCTGAGAAATCTGTCTAATTTTACATATTCTTTTAAAATATTTATATTCCCCAGCTGCTATTTTCAGACTGTCCAGGAACTTGATAAAAGGAGGAAAGAATGTCCCCGCTTTTTTTCTTTGGTAGGAAATTAGGCGTGGATAATCTACTCTTCACAGGGTCAAGCAACGACTGTCTGCAATGAGTGGCTGGAGAACATGATGAGAGAGCCGTAGTTGATATACTGAATCTGTCGTTATGAACCACGGCCAGGATATCCACGACAACCACTTATGTAGCCTGGGTTGTATATCATCGCTATGGGTAACCAGTTATACAGGACAGTGTGGATGCACACATTTTGAGTGGTAGGCTATATCAACGTTTTGCACTTGATAACAGGTTGCCGTTATCAGGCACCTAGAAGTCAGTTATCTGTTGAGCATTTACAACTGGTTCGTCGACAACACATACTTTTTCACAACAACCACCTGGTGTGTGACAGATGGAAATGCAGGAAGACTGGACTGTAACAGCTTGCTGCCTCTTCCAATCTGGTTTTGGAGGGTTGAGGTTGTTAACACACACACACACATGCACACACACACACGCACACACACACAGAAAACACACACACACGCACGCACGCACACACGCACACACACACACACACACGCATGCGCATGCACACACCCACACACACCCACACCCACACCCACACACACACACACACACACACACACACACACACACACACACACACACACACACACACACACACACACACACACACACACACACACACACACACACACACACACACACACACAAACTCTCCCTCTCTCGCTCTGAAGGATCCGTCTTCTCCGCCCAACGCGTTATCCAGTCAGTGGGAAGTCCTGCAGCTCTCTGCTGTTGGCCCATGAAATGAGCTGCTCTCTGCTCCCCGGGCCTCACTGCTCTGCCATGGTGTCTAATTTTGGGCTCCAGTGGCCAGAACTTGTGCTTTGTGACCCTGGAGCTGGTACAACAGACACAACAGAAATATATTCCTAAAACCATAGCATTGGTTCTTCTGTTTTAATGTAAAGTTGTAGAGATCATTCAGGTGTGTTCACCATGTCATTTACCTTGACTTTTTCATCCATTAAGGCCACTATACGGTAATTCACTTGAAGACTGGTTTTAAAATGCATTGCATTACAGGGAATGAGTCTCTGAACTAGTCAGACTAATGGGACTCCACCGGTGGTCCTTCAGCAAGTCTATTTAAAAGCCCATTAGTAAAGCTGTGATGGGGCCTCCTTTCAGTCCTGTAATAGACGAGCTTTTCACTGACCCTGTGTTGATTACATCGCTCCACCATCTCTCTTAGGTGGCAGAGCACGGCCCTAAATCAAGTCACTTAACCCACCATCAGTCTCACGGTTTATTTCTGAGGTTTATCAACACTATTCTTCTCACAGTCTCTGCTGTAATGTTAAAGAGTGAAGTAGGTAGCTAACGTGTGGATCGTTTTCTGACATAAAAAAACAGAAGGAGGAGAGTGAGGACAACGAAACAGGAGGAGAAAAATGTTTTGAGACGGTTTGTTCCTATGAACGACACCCTGGCATTGGTTGTAATTTCTTACCCTTTTTATTAAATAATAAGGTAGTTTTCGGGAAGCATAAAGGAGATTGCTGGTATCCTCAAAGTTAAATTGGTCACTTTTTTTACCCAGCACTTCAGAAAATGGAAGATAGGAACGGATCCCACAGAGAATATTTCAGTAATGAGACAGTCCACACCACTGTTGATTAGCAGAGAGAAAACATATCACATTCTTTCTGTTTTCCATTCAGCAGCATTAGTTAGTCTTTTTCTCTTGGAGGTGGTGTGGAAGTTGATCGTACGAGAGGCAAACATATTCACATATTCTTAGTTCTATGACTAGCTCCTGTTCTTTGCCCCCTCAGTAATAGTGAGAAAAACACACACATTTCCAACTAGCTAATTGATAGCCTCAGTGTTGGGTAATTCTCAAAAAGTTGTGCAGATTTTCCCCAGAATCTCTATTCTAAGGATCTAGAGATCTTGTATTCCGTTGGAATTCTACCACAGGAGACAGTCTAATGGTTTGCTCCCTAACCATGTAGACCTAGATATGTCTGGGGTCCTTTAGCAGATGCTGTCAGCCAAATTGACTAACCCATTTATATACCTCACTCCGTACACTTTGATTTTGCCACATTATTTTTTAAATCACTTTTCTGATTCCAAAAAGGCTGGGTTCCAATTCCAAAAAGGCTGGGTTCCAATTCCGAAAAGGCTGGGTTCCAATTCCGAAAAGGATGGGTTCCAATTCCAAAAAGGCTGGGTTCCAATTCCGAAAAGGCTGGATCCCCATTCCAACTAGTCCACCTGGAGTGGGAATTCATTCACATTTTCAGAAAAGCCACTAAATATCCATAAATGAAGGATGACTTGACCATCAGAAAACTGCTATTCTATTGGTGCATTGTGGTCAATATCTGCATAGACTGACCGTACATACTGAGACCTGTGTACTTTAATAACAAGTAGAATGCTAAAGTCATAAAAGTTGAACCTTACCATAATGAATTATACAGATGTGTAGAATGCCAAGAGAGAATCTGATGTTTTAGTTTCCTGTAAGCGATATGACCCGAGACCTAAACCGAGCTGATCAACTCCAGCGGGAGGTATCCATCTAAGATATGTTCTGTTGAATGTGGAGAAGCATGAGCCAACGTACTGTATATTACCTCATGTTGGTATCACAACATTATAAACAGGGTACCAGTGAGGTACTGTATATTACCTCATGTTGGTATTACAACATTATAAACAGGGTACCAGTGAGGTACTGTATATTACCTCATGTTGGTATTACAACATTATAAACAGGGTACCAGTGAGGTACTGTATATTACCTCATGTTGGTATTACAACATTATAAACAGGGTCCCAGTGAGGTACTGTATATTACCTCATGTTGGTATCACAACATTATAAACAGGGTACCAGTGAGGTACTGTATATTACCTCATGTTGGTATTACAACATTATAAACAGGGTACCAGTGAGGTACTGTATATTACCTCATGTTGGTATTACAACATTATAAACAGGGTACCAGTGAGGTACTGTATATTACCTCATGTTGGTATCACAACATTATAAACAGGGTACCAGTGAGGTACTGTATATTACCTCATGTTGGTATTACAACATTATAAACAGGGTACCAGTGAGGTAGTGTATATTACCCTCATGTTGGTATCACAACGTACAGATCATTATAAACAGGGTACCAGTGAGGTAGTGTATATTACCCTCATGTTGGTATCACAACATACAGATCATTATAAACAGGGTACCAGTGAGGTAGTGTATATTACCCTCATGTTGGTATCACAACGTACAGATCATTATAAACAGGGTACCAGTGAGGTAGTGTATATTACCCTCATGTTGGCATCACAACATACAGATCATTATAAACAGGGTACCAGTGAGGTACTGTATATTACCTCATGTTGGTATCACAACATTATAAACAGGGTACCAGTGAGGTAGTGTATATTACCCTCATGTTGGCATCACAACATACAGATCATTATAAACAGGGTACCAGTGAGGTACTGTATATTACCTCATGTTGGTATCACAACATTATAAACAGGGTACCAGTGAGGTAGTGTATATTACCCTCATGTTGGCATCACAACATACAGATCATTATAAACAGGGTCCCAGTGAGGTAGTGTATATTACCTCATGTTGGTATCACAACATTATAAACAGGGTCCCAGTGAGGTAGTGTATATTACCTCATGTTGGTATCACAACATTATAAACAGGGTCCCAGTGAGGTAGTGTATATTACCCTCATGTTGGTATCACAACATACAGATCATTATAAACAGGGTCCCAGTGAGGTAGTGTATATTACCCTCATGTTGGTATCACAACATTATAAACAGGGTCCCAGTGAGGTAGTGTATATTACCCTCATGTTGGCATCACAACATTATAAACAGGGTCCCAGTGAGGTGGTGTATATTACCCTCATGTTGGTATCACAACATTATAAACAGGGTCCCAGTGAGGTAGTGTATATTACCCTCATGTTGGCATCACAACATTATAAACAGGGTCCCAGTGAGGTAGTGTATATTACCCTCATGTTGGCATCACAACATTATAAACAGGGTCCCAGTGAGGTAGTGTATATTACCCTCATGTTGGTATCACAACATTATAAACAGTGTGTGTGTGATGTGTTTGTAAAGTTGTCCCTTTTCAAGTTGAGGTTTTTAACCAGGATATCAAAAATATGTTTAAGCATTTGTAAACATGCAGAGCCTCATAGTATGTTGTGAAAACGTCAGTCCTAATGATGCCAACTGACATAAACTGTTGAAGGGTCTCGCAGGGGTACGACAAGCCCTAAAATAAGTCTAATGCAGGTCCGAATCACCTGAGATCTGCAGGCATAACTGAAACGTTTCAAACGAGTCATTTGGGTGAATGTTGAATCATACAAGGGGATGTCAACTTCGGATTTGGCTGCTGTGTCTGTAGGAGGTAGTTTTCCCATAAGGGAGAAGAGCGAAGGAAGAGTGAGAGAGAGGGATGGAGAGGGTGAGAGTGATGGAGGAGAGAGAGAGAGAGAGAGAGAGAGAGAGAGAGAGAGAGAGAGAGAGAGAGAGAGAGAGAGAGAGAGAGAGAGAGAGAGAGAGAGAGAGAGAGAGAATGAAGAAAGAGCGATGGAGAGAGAGAGAGAAGGGAGAGAGAGAGGAGAGAGAGAGAGAGAGAGAGATGAAGAAAGAGGATGGAGAGAGAGAGAGAGAGAGAGAGAGAGAGAGAGAGAGAGAGAGAGAGAGAGAGAGAGAGAGAGAGAGAGAGAGATTGAGAGAGAGAGTAAGGAGAGAGGAGAGAGAGAGAAGAGAGAGAGAGAATGAAGAGAGAGCGATGGAGAGAGAGAGAGAGAGAGAGGAGAGAGAGAGAGAGAGAGAGAGAGAGAGAGAGAGAGGGAGGGGGAGAATGAAGAAAGAGCGATGGAGAGAGAGAGAGAGAGAGAGAGAGAGAGAGAGAGAGAGAGAGAGAGAGAGAGAGAGAGAGAGAGGGAGGGGGAGAATGAAGAAAGAGCGATGGAGAGAGACAGAGAGAAAGAGCAATGGAGAGAGGGAGAGGGAGAGAGAGAATGAAGAAAGAGATGGAGAGAGAGAGAGAGAGAGAGAGAGAGAGAGAGAGAGAGAGAGAGAGAGAGAGAGAGAGAGAGAGAAGAGAGAATGAAGAAAGAGCGATGGAGAGAGAGAGAGAGAGAGAGAGAGAGAGAGAGAGAGAGAGAGAGAGAGAGAGAGAGAGAGAGAGAGAGAGAGAGAGAGAGAGAGAGAGAGAGAGAGAGAGAGAGATGGAGAGAGAGAGAGAGAAAGAAGAAAGAGCGATGGAGAGAGCGATGGAGAGAGAGAGAGAGAGAGAGAGAGAGAGAGAGAGAGAGAGATGGATGGAGAGAGAGAGAGAGAGAAGAAAGAGAGATGGAGAGAGAGGAGAGAGAGAGAGAGAGAGAGAGAGAGAGAGAGAGAGAGAGAGAGAGAGAGAGAGAGAGAGAGAGAGAGAGAGAGAGAGAGAGAGAGAGAGAATGAAGAAAGAGCGATGGAGAGAGCGAGGAGAGAGAGAGAGAGAGAGAGAGAGAGAGAGAGAGAGAGAGTGTGATGGAGAGAGAGAGAGAAAGAAGAAAGAGCGATGGAGAGAGGGAGAGAGAGAGAGAGAGAGAGAGAGAGAGAGAGAGAGAGAGAGAGAGAGAGAATGAAGAAAGAGCGATGGAGAGAGAGAGAGAGTGGAGAGAGAGAGAGAGAGAGAGAGAGAGAGAGAGAGAGAGAGAGAGAGAGAGAGAGAGTGTGATGGAGAGAGAGAGAGAAAGAAGAAAGAGCGATGGAGAGAG
>NW_025745770.1:72500-110828 GCF_021184085.1 Oncorhynchus gorbuscha | reverse complement strand
GTATGATATAGTATGGTATGGTATGATATATGGTATGGTATGGTGTGGTATGGTATGGTATGGGTATGGTATGGTATGGTATGGTATGATTATAGTGTAATTTGCTAGGTATGTTAGGTATTATTATAGTATAGTGTAGCATAGTATAAGGAGTATGAAAGTGATGGTATGGTATGGTATGATAGGATATAGTATGGTATAATATGGTATGGTATGGTGTGGTATGGTATGATATAGTATGGTATGGTATGTTATGGTATTGTATAGTATAGGTAGCATAGTATATGGTATGGTATGGTATGGTATGGTATAGTATGAGTATAATATGTGGTATGGTATGGTATATGGTATGGTATGGTATGATGTGGATATAGTATGGTATAATATGGTATGGTATGGTATATGGTATGGTATGGTATGGTATGATATAGTATGGTATGGTATGTTATGGTATTGTATAGTATGTGTATGATGGTATGGATATATGGTATGGTATGAATATAGTATGGTATAATATGAGTATGGTATGGTATGGTATGGTATGATATAGTATGGTATGGTATGTTATGGTATTGTATAGTATAGTGTAGCATAGTATGGTATGGTATGGTATGGTATGATAGGATATAGTATGGTATAATATGGTATGGTATGGTATGGTATGGTATTGTATAGTATAGTGTAGCATAGTATGGTATGGTATGTTATGGTATTGTATAGTATAGTGTAGCATAGTATGATATAGTATAGTATGGTATGGTATGGTATGTTATGGTATTGTATAGTATAGTGTAGCATAGTATGATATAGTATGGTATGGTATGGTATGGTATGGTATGATAGGATATAGTATGGTATAATATGGTATGGTATGGTATGGTATGGTATGGTATGGTATGGTATGGTATGAGTATGGTATGGTATAGTATGGTATGGTATGGTATAGTATGAGTATGATAGGATATGAGTGTGGTATAATATGGTATGGTATGGTATGGTATGGTATGGTATGGTATGGTATGGTATGGTATGGTATGGTATGGTATGATAGGATATAGTATGGTATAATATGGTATGGTATGGTATGGTATGGTATGGTATGGTATGGTATGGTATGGTATGGTATGTTATGGTATTGTATAGTATAGTGTAGCATAGTATGATATAGTATGGTATGGTATGGTATGGTATGGTATGATAGGATATAGTATGGTATAATATGGTATGGTATGGTATGGTATGGTATGGTATGGTATGGTATGGTATGGTATGGTATGGTATGGTATAGTATGGTATGGTATGGTATGGTATGGTATGATAGGATATAGTATGGTATAATATGGTATGGTATGGTATGGTATGGTATGGTATGGTATGGTATGGTATGGTATGGTATGGTATGGTATGGTATGATAGGATATAGTATGGTATAATATGGTATGGTATGGTATGGTATGGTATGGTATGGTATGGTATGGTATAGTATGGTATGGTATGATAGGATATAGTATGGTATGGTATGGTATGGTATGGTATGATATAGTATGGTATGGTATGGTATGGTATGGTATGGTATAGTATGGTATGGTATGGTATAGTATGGTATGGTATGGTATGGTATGGTATGGTATGGTATAGTATGGTATAAGGATATAGTATGGTATAATATGGTATGGTATGGTATGGTATGGTATGGTATGGTATGGTATAGTATGGTATAATATGGTATGGTATGAGTATGGTATAGTATGGTATGGTATGGTATGGTATGGTATGGTATGGTATGGTATGGTATGGTATGGTATGGTATGGTATGGTATATATGGTATGGTATAATATGATATGGTATGGTATAATATGGTATGGTATGGTATGGTATGGTATGGTATGATATGGATATAGTATGGTATAATATGGTATGGTATGGTATAGTATGGTATGGTATGGTATGGTATGGTATGGTATGGTATGGTATGGTATAGTATAGTATGGTATAGTATTGATATAGTATGGTATAATATGGTATGGTATGGTATGGTATGGTATGATATAGTATGGTATGGTATAGTATGATATAGTATGGTATAATATGGTATGGTATGAGATATGGTAAGAGATACTGGGCTAAGTATGACTGGGCTAAAGGATATAGTGGGCTAAATGTATGGTATGGTATGGTATGATATAGTATGGTATGGTATAGTATGATATAGTATGGTATAATATGGTATGGTATGGTATGGTATAGTATGATATAGTATGGTATAATATGGTATGGTATGGTATGGTATGGTATGAGATACTAGGATATAGTATGGTATGGTATGATAGGATATAGTATGGTATGGTATACTGGGATATAAGATATGGGCTATATACTGGTATAATATGGTATGGTATGGTATGGTATGGTATGGTATGGTATGGTATGGTATGGTATAGTATGAAACTATGGTATAGTATGATATAGTATGGTATAATATGGTATAGTATGGTATGGTATGATAGGATATAGTATGGTATTGTATAGTTTGAATACTGTGGTATGATATAATATGAGACATACTGTATTGTAGTGTGGTATAGTAAGTATTTTATACTGGGCTAAGAGATACTGGGCTCTAAGAGATACTGGGCTAAGAGAAACTGGGCTAAGAGATACTGGGCTAAGAGATAACTGGGCTAAGAGATACTGGGCTAAGAGAAACTGGGCTGAGAGAAAATTATATAAGAGAAACTGGGCTAAGAGATACTGGGCTAAGAGAAACTGGTCTACTGGGCTAAGAGAAACTGGGCTGAGAAAAAACGATATAAGAGAAACTGGGCTGAGAAAAAACGATATAAGAGAAACTGGGCTGAGAGAAACTTAAGAGCTGGGATAAGAGAAACTGGGCTAAGAGATACTGGGCTAAGAGAAACTGGGCTAAGAGATACTGGGCTAAGAGAAACTGGGCTGAGAGAAAACGATATAAGAGAAACTGGGCTGAGAGAGATACTGGGCTAAGAGATACTGGGCTAAGAGAAACTGGGCTAAGAGAGATACTGGGCTAAGAGATACTATAAGAGAAACTGGGCTAAGAGAAACTGGGCTAAGAGATACTGGGCTAAAAAACGAGAAACTGGGCTAAGAGAAACTGGGCTAAGAGATACTGGGCTAAGGGCTGAAAAAACTGGTCTAAGAGATACTGGGCTAAGAGAAACTGGGCTGAGAGAATACGATATAAGAGAAACTGGGCTAAGAGAATACGATATAAGAGAAACTGGGATAAGAGAAACTGGGCTAAGAGAAACTGGGCTGAGAGAATACGATATAAGAGAAACTGGGCTAAGAGAAACTGGGCTGAGAGAAAACGATATAAGAGAAACTGGGCTAAGAGATACTGGTCTAAGATAATGGATAATGGATTTTATTCAGTATTTATATCTCTGGAAACGCATGTCATTGAGATGCAGTTTTGATCACTTTTCTGTAAATATTTGATAAGTTGCAAATACTTAGGTCTCTGTTGTGTTGCCATGTGACACTGCATGTTTATCATGCATCATGCACAGGGTGACAGACACATAAAACATTCCTCAAGTCACATCTGCTGTGGGTTTGTATTCACTACCATGGTACTGTGTGTTGTATCTCATTAATTCAGCCAATTCTTATCTTTTGATTAGGTTTGGATTAAATTGATTACAACATTAATTAGAAACATTGTTTTTTTTTAATGTGTTTTATCCTAGAATTCTGGGAATCTTACTTCTAACAGATCATATGAATATGATCACAAAGTTTTGAAAAGGTTCTCAATGAGTCCTTTCAAACAAAATGGCTGACAAAATGAGAAAGACAACATGGGGAGAGATGCCCAGGGCATCACTTGTTTACAGAATCATCTCTGCATTCTGCTAATGGAACATCCAGATGAAAGGAAGTCAATCTGCAGCCTAGAGACACGTATTTGTTATGTTCTCATCTCAATATGAAAGTTGAGAGCATAAAAGCCAATGGCTAATTAGTTTGTGGACATATCTTCCATAAAACATATTCCAGTTGACAAAAGTGTGTGATCTCCAGAAAAGGCTCTCTGCAATGTTCTGTTACTCCAGATATTTGATGTCAAAACTCATTACAATTGGGATGAAGTACATTTTTATATGGATATTACCAGTTACACCATCAAACACCTTCGGCCACAACATTCTCTTCAGTTTTTTGTTGCAAGACTTTACTATGGAACACATAACCATACAAACAGCTTCACCCCAGACTCTTTATGTATAGGGTTTACTATGGAACACATAACCATACAAACAGCTTCACCCCAGACTCTTTATGTATAGGGGTTTACTATGGAACACATAACCATACAAACAGCTTCACCCCAGACTCTTTATGTATAGGGGTTTACTATGGAACACATAACCATACAAACAGCTTCACCCCAGACTCTTTATGTATAGGGGTTTTACTATGGAACACATAACCATACAAACAGCTTCACCCCAGACTCTTTATGTATAGGGTTTACTATGGAACACATAACCATACAAACAGCTTCACCCCCAGACTCTTTATGTATAGGGGTTTTACTATGGAACACATAACCATACAAACAGCTTCACCCCAGACTCTTTATGTATAGGGGTTTACTATGGAACAGCTTCAGCTTCACCCCAGACTCTTTATGTATAGGGGTTTACTATGGAACACATAACCATACAAACAGCTTCACCCCAGACTCTTTATGTATAGGGGTTTACTATGGAACACATAACCATACAAACAGCTTCACCCCAGACTCTTTATGTATAGGGGTTTACTATGGAACACATAACCATACAAACAGCTTCACCCCAGACTCTTTATGTATAGGGGTTTACTATGGAACACATAACCATACAAACAGCTTCACCCCAGACTCTTTATGTATAGGGGTTTACTATGGAACACATAACCATACAAACAGCTTCACCCCAGACTCTTTATGTATAGGGGGAACACATAACCATACAAACAGCTTCACCCCAGACTCTTTATGTATAGGGGTTTACTATGGAACACATAACCATACAAACAGCTTCACCCCAGACTCTTTATGTATAGGGGTTTACTATGGAACATAACCACCATACAAACAGCTTCACCTTCCAGACTCTTTATGTATAGGGGTTTACTAGATCAGACACATACTCTCAGAAAATATATACTGAATTGTACTAAAAAGGGGTACAGGCGCTTGTCAGAGTATGTCCATTTTACCATTATAGTTGTCGTTCATGTACCCAAGAATATGAAGGTAAGTGAACTAAATTACTATCACCTTGTAGCACTCACTTCTGTCATGATGAAGTGCTTTGAGAGGCTAGTTATTAAGGGCCACATCACCTCCACCTTATCCGACACCCTAGACACAATAAAATGTGCATATCGCCCCAACAGATCCACGGACAACGCGATCACCATCACGCTACACACTGCCCTTTCCCACCTGGACAAGATAAATACATATGAACAAATGCTGTTCATCGAGTACAGCTCAGCCTTCTACACCATAGTGCTCTCCAAGCTATTCACTAACCTCAGAGCCCTGGGTCTGAACTCCGCCCTGTGCAACTGTGTCCTGGACTTCTTGACGGGCCGACCCCAAGTGGTGAAGGTAGGCAACAACACCTCCGCCACGCTGATCCACCTTTCAACAGACTGGGGCCCGACATGGGTGTGTGCTCAGCCCCCTCTCTGTACTCCCTGTTCACCCATGACTGTATGGCCACTGATCCTCAACAGGGGGCCCGACATGGGTCTCAACCCCTCCTGTAGTTCACCCATGACTGTATGGCCACGATCCTCAACAGGGGGCCCGACATGGGTGTGCTCAGCCCCCTCCTGTACTCCCTGTTCACCCATGACTGCATGGCCACACTGATCCTCAACAGGGGGCCCGACATGGGTGTGTGCTCAGCCCCCTCTTGTACTCCCTGTTCACCCATGACTGTATGGCCACACTGATCCTCAACAGGGGGCCCGACATGGGTGTGTGCTCAGCCCCTCTTGTACTCCCTGTTCACCCATGACTGCATGGCCACGTACATCTCCAACTCAATCATTACGTTTGTTGACGGCACAACAGTGCCATTTCTGGATTACCAATAACAATGAGAGCCGACAGGGAGGATGTGAGAGACCTAGCGGAGTGGTGCCAGGAAAGTAACCTCTCCCTCAACGTCAACAAAATGAAGGAGCCGATCATGGACTACAGGAGATAGCAGAGAGACACACCCATCCACATGGACTGAGCCGCAGTGGAGAGAGTCAAAAGTGTGAAATGATTCTGCGTATACGTCAATGATAACCTGAAAGCTTGGTGAGGAAGGCAATGATTCTGCGTAGGGCCAAACCTCAGAAATTCAGCTTGGCACTTAAGACCTCTAGAACTTCTACAGATGAATCACTGAGAGCATTCTGTCGGGCTTTATCGCCGCCTGGATCTGTAATTTCAACATCCGTAACCACAGGGCTCTGCAGAAGGTGGTGTAGTCACCGGGGGCAGACTGCTTTCCCTCCAAGATATGTACAGCACCCGGTGTCACAGGAGGGCCAAGAAGATCATCAAGGATTTCAGCCACCCGGCCAAGGCCTGGTTTAGTGGTTGAACATAAAAGTCTGTATAAACACCAAGAAATCAGCTCCGAGTAATTTTAATTTGAGAAATCTGTTCCCAGGTTAAGCAACGCCTCACGGCACAACGCCTCTCCCCTATTTGACCACGATAGTTTGTGTGTATTTCCTGATATTTACTGATATGTAGGCGACGTGTGCCTTTAAAAAAAGTTTAAATAGTTCTGTCCTTGAGCTGTTCTTGTCTATTAATGTTCTGTATTGTCATGTTTCATGTTTTGTGTTGGACCCCAGGAAGAGTAGCTTCTGCTTTTATAGCAGCTAATGGGGATCCTAATAAAACACCACAGATGTGAAATACCAAGTATCACTATGAATAATATAGAGACACGTCATCATGTACAAATGTAAACAATGATTCTGTCTAAGTCAAGTAATGTATCTGTTTGATCTTTCTGCCGTCTATGTGTTCCAGCCCCCTGACCATCCACCAAACTTAGGCCCGTAGCTGAATCTAGTTGATTACCTCAACCATTACGTCAAGTGGCCCATTCCTCTTGACAAGGTCGCTCAGTATTGTGCTGAGGTTGCTACAATAACAAAAAGATGTACCATCATACTAGATTATCCGCACATGTACCATAAACATTACTGAACAGTACGATGTGAGATTGTATGTGTACCTCTGAAGGTACATTATGTGTGTTTTGTTTTGTACCCCGGGATCAATACTGTCCCCTAACCGTTCCCTTTTCTTCTGAGAGTGCACAGCTCACTGGGAGATGGGACATAGTAATGCACCTGGTTTTCAAAAGTGTTAGAGATGCTGTAACATACCATGGGGACAATAGTGAGGTGCTGGAAAATGGACCACTTTAGTTTTGGATGAGAACATTCTGGTTACAAGTAACTGAGAAATAGTGCTTTAAAAACCCACATGATATATTGCAAATTGAAAAAAAAATGGTGTAACTACAACCATTGGAGAGACTGTGGTAATAGTTTTTGTTCAGTATTCCGGTGAGTACTGTATACAGCCCCTCCTTTAAACAGATAATAATGGTTTCTCTTTTCCAATGGAAGGACATATCATGCTGGAGGCATAAGAGAGCACAAACTGTTGTCATGATTTGATATTTAAAAAAAAAAGTATTTTAGGAGTCGGAGAAAAGTGTCCCGCTGAAAGGGTATAATTACCTATTGAATGTGAGTGGAATGCAGCCCTAACTTGTGCTATCACCACAGGACAAACGGGCCATCCAGAATAACACATGGAAGGAGAAGCAGGATACAGAGGCAATACGGTTAAACATTTACTGGAGATATTATTCTTCGAGCTCCAGTGTTACGCCTCAAGCATCAGTAATGCACTCAGTTCATGTGCTCCTCTGAGGAGAAATGTGTGAGAGAGAGTGTACTGCACCCGTAGGCTGCTGCTTGCACGCAGCATAGTAATGTGAGTGGAACCTATTCACCCATCAATGCTACACTCTACAAAATGCTGGGTTAAAAACAAGCCCACTTGGGTTATTTCACTAACCATGTCACACCCCGATCTGTTTCACCTGTCTTTGTGCTTGTCTCCACTCCCCTTCAGGTGTCGACTATCTTCCCCCATTATCCCCTGTGTATTTATACCTGTGTTCTCTGTTTGTCTGTTGCCAGTTTGTTTTGCTCCGTGAAATCTACCAGCGTTTGTTCCCATGCTCCTGTTTGTTCTTGCTCCTGTTTTCTAGTCCTTCCCAGTTTTGACCGTTCTGCCTGACCCTGAGCCTGTCGTTCTATACCTTTCCCCACCTTACTGGGTTACAGACTCCTGCCTGCCCTGACCCTGAGCCTGTCGCTCTATACCTTTCCCCACCTTACTGGGTTACAGACTCCTGCCTGCCCTGACCCTGAGCCTGTCAAGTTCTATACCTTTTCCCACTTACTGGGTTACAGACCCCTTGCCCTGACCCTGAGCCTGTCGTTCTATACCTTTCCCCACCTTACTGGGTTACAGACTCCTGCCTGCCCTGACCCTGAGCCTGTCGTTCTATACCTTTCCCCACCTTACTGGGTTACTGACCCCTGCCTGCCCTGACCCTGAGCCTGTCGTTCTATACCTTTCCTCACCTTACTGGGTTACTGACCCCTGCCTGCCCTGACCCTGAGACTGCCTGAATTTCTGGACCTATTGCACACTCTCTGGGTTACTGACCCCTGCCTGCCCTGACCCTGAGCCTGTCGTTCTGTGCCTTCCCCAGGAGACTGGGTTACAGACCCCTGTTGCACCCTGAGACTGCCTGAATTTCTGGGTACACTCTGAGTTAACTGACCCCTCACCTGCCCTGACCCTGAGACTGCCTGAATTTCTGGGTATAAACTCTTGGGTTACTGACCCCTAACCTGCCCTGACCCCTGACCTGTCTTTGTGCCTGTTCCCCACCTTACTGGGTTACAGACCCCTACCTGCCCCATTATGAGACCCCTGATTTATGGACCTGTGCACACTCTCTGGGTTTGTTTTGCCCCGCTATGAAATCTACCAGCCCTGTTCCCTGAGACTGCCTGAAGTTCTGGACCTGTTGCACACTCTGAGTTTTGACCCCTTCTGCCCTGACCCTGAGACTGCCTGAAGTTCTGGACCTTTGCACACTCTCTGGGTTACTGACCCCTTGCCCTGACCCTGAGCTGTGAAGTTCTGTTTTGCACACTTCTGGGTTACTGACCCCTGCCTGCCCTGACCCTGAGACTGCCTGAATTTCTGGACCTATTGCACACTCTCTGGGTTACTGACCCCTGCCTGCCCTGACCCTGAGACTGCCTGAATTCTGGACCTATGCACACTCTCTGGGTTACTGACCCCTGCCTGCCCTGACCCTGAGACTGCCTGAATTCTGGACCTATTGCACACTCTCTGGGTTACTGACCCCTGCCTGCCCTGACCCTGAGACTGCCTGAAGTTCTGGACCTTTTGCAAGGTCTCTGCGTTACTGACCCCTGCCTGCCTTTGAAATAAACTTTTGTTTCATCGACACTGTCTAAATCTGGGTGATACCTGAAACCTGATAAACCCAGGGATGGGTCTCTATAGGACAGAACACACGCTGAGTTATGTGAATCAATTCAACGGATTGAGTAACTGGCATAACACAAACAAAAGGTTATTTTGAACCAGCAGTGGGTTGTTTTTTTTTACGATATACATTTAAGCCCATTCAGAATGACATGTTTTTTACGATATACATTTAAGCCCATTCAGAATGACATGTTTTTTACGATATACATTTAAACCCATTCAGAATGACATGTTTTTTACGATATACATTTAAGCCCATTCAGAATGACATGTTTTTTTACGATATACATTTAAGCCCATTCAGAATGACATGTTTTTTACGATATACGGTACATTTAAGCCCATTCAGAATGACATGTTTTTTACGATATACAGTACATTTAAGCCCATTCAGAATGAAATGTTTTTTACGATATACAGTACATTTAAGCCCATTCAGAATTACATGTTTTTTACGATATACATTTAAGCCCATTCAGAATGACATGTTTTTTACGATATACATTTAAGCCCATTCAGAATGACATGTTTTTTACGATATACATTTAAGCCCATTCAGAATGACATGTTTTTTACGATATACGGTACATTTAAGCCCATTCAGAATGACATGTTTTTACAATATACATTTAAGCCCATTCAGAATGACATGTTTTTACGATATACAGTACATTTAAGCCCATTCAGAATGACATGTTTTCTACAATATACATTTAAGCCCATTCAGAATGACATGTTTTTATAATATACATTTAAGCCCATTCAGAATGACATGTTTTTACGATATACGGTACATTTAAGCCCATTCAGAATGACATGTTTTTTACAATACAGTACATTTAAGCCCATTCAGAATGAAATGTTTTTTACGATATACAGTACATTTAAGCCCATTCAGAATGACATGTTTTTACGATATACATTTAAGCCCATTCAGAATGACATGTTTTTTACGATATACATTTAAGCCCATTCAGAATGACATGTTTTTTACGATATACACATTTAAGCCCATTCAGAATGACATGTTTTTTTACGATATACATTTAAGCCCATTCAGAATGAAATGTTTTTTTACGATATACAGTACATTTAAGCCCATTCAGAATGACATGTTTTCTACAATATACATTTAAGCCCATTCAGAATGACATGTTTTTACAATATACATTTAAGCCCATTCAGAATGACATGTTTTCTACAATATACATTTAAGCCCATTCAGAATGACATGTTTTTTACAATATACATTTAAGCCCATTCAGAATGACATGTTTTCATTTAAGCCCATTCAGAATATACATTTAAGCCCATTCAGAATGACATGTTTTCGATATACATTTAAGCCCATTCAGAATGATATACATTTAAGCCCATTCAGAATGACATGTTTTTTTACGATATACATTTAAGCCCATTCAGAATGACATGTTTTTTACGATATATAGTACATTTAAGCCCATTCAGAATGACATGATTTTTACGATATACATTTAAGCCCATTCAGAATGACATGATTTTTACAATATACATTTAAGCCCATTCAGAATGACATGTTTTCCAGATGGAATGCCTGATGTGTACCTTTAAGCCCATTCAGAATGACATGTTTTTTCCAGATGGAACACCTGATGTGTACCTTTAAGCCCATTCAGAATGACATGTTTTTTCCAGATGGAACACCTGATGTGTACCTTTAAGCCCATTCAGAATGACATGTTTTTTCCAGATGGAACACCTGATGTGTACCTTTAAGCCCATTCAGAATGACATGTTTTTTCCAGATGGAACACCTGATGTGTACCTTTAAGCCCATTCAGAATGACATGTTTTTTTCCAGATGGAACGCCTGATGTGTACCTTTAAGCCCATTCAGAATGACATGTTTTTTCCAGATGGAACACCTGATGTGTACCTTTAAGCCCATTGAGAATGACATGTTTTTTCCAGATGGAACGCCTGATGTGTACCTTTAAGCCCATTGAGAATGACATGTTTTTTCCAGATGGAACGCCTGATGTGTAACTTTAAGTCTGTTCAATAGGAGATTACATGGATTTACTTCAGTCAATCGTTAGTACTGGTGCGCATATGTTATTTGACCATCTAGTCCATTGTAATGATGCATGTAGCCCGTACAATGTGTGTCCATTCACTGATGTACCCAACACACAAAACAAAACATTTCAACCACGTACAGACAGACTTTGATAGGAGTAGATTATTTATAGTATGTGCTATAAACATACTATTTCTATGATTAACAAGCTCCCACTGAGCACCCCATGTCATTTCAACCACGTACAGACAGACTTTGATAGGAGTAGATTATTTATAGTATGTGCTATATACATACTATTTCTATGATTATCAAGCTCCCACTGAGCACCCCATGTCATTTCAACCACGTACAGACAGACTTTGATAGGAGTAGATTATTTATAGTATGTGCTATATACATACTATTTCTATGATTATCAAGCTCCCACTGAGCACCCCATGTCATTTCAACCACGTACAGACAGACTTTGATAGGAGTAGATTATTTATAGTATGTGCTATATACATACTATTTCTATGATTATCAAGCTCCCACTGAGCACCCCATGTCATTTCAACCACGTACAGACAGACTTTGATAGGAGTAGATTATTTATAGTATGTGCTATAAACATACTATTTCTATGATTAACAAGCTCCCACTGAGCACCCCATGTCATTTCAACCACGTACAGACAGACTTTGATAGGAGTAGATTATTTATAGTATGTGCTATAAACATACTATTTCTATGATTATCAAGCTCCCACTGAGCACCCCATGTCATTTCAACCACGTACAGACAGACTTTGATAGGAGTAGATTATTTATAGTATGTGCTATATACATACTATTTCTATGATTATCAAGCTCCCACTGAGCACCCATGTCATTTCAACCACGTACAGACAGACTTTGATAGGAGTAGATTATTTATAGTATGTGCTATAAACATACTATTTCTATGATTAACAAGCTCCCACTGAGCACCCCATGTCATTTCAACCACGTACAGACAGACTTTGATAGGAGTAGATTATTTATAGTATGTGCTATATACATACTATTTCTATGATTAACAAGCTCCCACTGAGCACCCCACGTCATTTCAACCACGTACAGACAGACTTTGATAGGAGTAGATTATTTATAGTATGTGCTATATACATACTATTTCTGTCATGCAGGTAAAAGAGGACCCAAAAGCGACTTAACAGAAACAGAGTTTATTAAAGTCCAAAACGGAATAACAGAACTCCTCTAGACTTGTAGAGGGGAAACAACTGGAGAAGCGGCCACAGACTGCAGGTCGCTTCGGGTAGGCGCAGGCCGTAGTCGACTGAGACACCTGCTCACACGCAGCATCTGATGAAGGCACAAAACACGACAGGACAGGGTGATACACAATCACGGCAAAAACACGACAGGACAGGGCGAAACGCAATCACGGCATGGTGAATACAATACAAGGAACCGACGGGACAGGAACGGATCATAAAGGAATAAATAGGGACTCTAATCAGGGGAAAGGATCGGGAACAGGTGTGGGAAGACTAAATGATGATTAGGGGAATAGGAACAGCTGGGAGCAGGAACGGAACGACAGAGAGAAGAGAGCGAGAGAGTGAGAGAGGGAGGGGAGAGAGAGGATAGAACCAAACAAGACCAGCAGAGGGAAACGAATAGCATGGGGAGCACAGGGACAAGACATGACAATAAATGACAAACATGACAGTACCCCCCACTCACCGAGCGCCTCCTGGCGCACTCGAGGAGGAATCCTGGCGGCAACGGAGGAAATCATCGATGAGCGAACGGTCCAGCACGTCCCGAGACGGAACCCAACTCCTCTCCTCAGGACCGTAACCCTCCCAATCCACTAGGTATTGGTGACCCCGTCCCCGAGAACGCATGTCCATAATCTTATGTACCTTGTAAATAGGTGCGCTCTCGACAAGGACGGGAGGGGGAGGGAAGACGAACGGGGTGCGAAGAAAGGGCTTAACACAGGAGACATGGAAGACAGGATGGACGCGACGAAGATGTCGCGGAAGAAGCAGTCGCACAGCGGCAGGATTGACGACCTGGGAGACACGGAACGGACCAATGAACCGCGGAGTCAACTTACGAGAAGCTGTCGTAAGAGGAAGGTTGCGAGTGGAAAGCCACACTCTCTGGCCGCAACAATACCTTGGACTCTTAATCCTGCGTTTATTGGCGGCTCTCACCGTCTGTGCCCTGTAACGGCAAAGTGCAGACCTCACCCTCCTCCAGGTGCGCTCACAACGTTGGACAAACGCTTGAGCGGAGGGAACGCTGGACTCGGCAAGCTGGGATGAGAACAGAGGAGGCTGGTAACCCAGACTACTCTGAAACGGAGATAACCCGGTAGCAGACGAAGGAAGCGAATTGTGAGCGTATTCTGCCCAGGGGAGCTGTTCTGCCCAAGACGCAGGGTTTCTGAAAGAAAGGCTGCGTAGTATGCGACCAATCGTCTGATTGGCCCTCTCTGCTTGACCGTTAGACTGGGGATGAAACCCGGAAGAGAGACTGACGGACGCACCAATCAAACGACAGAACTCCCTCCAAAACTGTGACGTGAATTGCGGGCCTCTGTCTGAAACGGCGTCTAACGGGAGGCCATGAATTCTGAATACATTCTCAATAATGATTTGTGCCGTCTCCTTAGCGGAAGGAAGTTTAGCGAGGGAATGAAATGTGCCGCCTTAGAGAACCTATCGACAACCGTCAGAATCACAGTCTTCCCCGCAGACAAAGGCAGACCGGTAATGAAGTCTAAGGCAATGTGAGACCATGGTCGAGAAGGAATGGGGAGCGGTCTGAGACGACCGGCAGGAGGAGAGTTACCCGACTTAGTCTGCGCGCAGTCCGAACAAGCAGCCACGAAGCGGCGCGTGTCACGCTCCTGAGTCGGCCACCAAAAGCGCTGGCGAATAGACGCAAGAGTGCCTCGAACACCGGGATGACCAGCTAACTTGGCAGAGTGAGCCCACTGAAGAACAGCCAGACGAGTGGAAACAGGAACGAAAAGGAGGTTACTAGGACAAGCGCGGGCGACGCAGTGTGCGTGAGTGCTTGCTTAACCTGTCTTTCAATTCCCAGACTGTTAACCCGACAACACGCCCATAAGGAAGAATCCCCTCGGGATCAGTAGAAGCCACAGAAGAACTAAACAGACGGGATAAGGCATCAGGCTTGGTGTTCTTGCTACCCGGACGGTAAGAAATCACAAACTCGAAACGAGCGAAAAACAACGCCAACGAGCTTGACGGGCATTAAGTCGTTTGGCAGAACGGATGTACTCAAGGTTCTTATGGTCTGTCCAAACGACAAAGAACGGTCGCCCCTCCAACCACTGTCGCCATTCGCCTAGGGCTAAGCGGATGGCGAGCAGTTCACGGTTACCCACATCATAGTTGCGCTCAGATGGCGACAGGCGATGAGAAAAATAAGCGCAAGGATGAACCTTATCGTCAGACTGGAAGCGCTGGGATAGGATGGCTCCCACGCCTACCTCTGAAGCGTCAACCTCGACAATGAATTGTCTAGTGACGTCAGGAGTAACGAGGATAGGAGCGGACGTAAAACGTTCTTTTAGAAGATCAAAAGCTCCCTGGGCGGAACCGGACCACTTAAAACACGTCTTGACAGAAGTAAGAGCTGTGAGAGGGGCAGCAACTTGACCGAAATTACGAATGAAACGCCGATAGAAATTAGCGAAACCTAAAAAGCGCTGCAACTCGACACGTGACCTTGGAACGGGCCAATCACTGACAGCTTGGACCTTAGCGGAATCCATCTGAATGCCTTCAGCGGAAATAACGGAACCGAGAAAAGTAACGGAGGAGACATGAAAGAGCACTTCTCAGCCTTTACGTAGAGACAATTCTCTAAAAGGCGCTGTAGAACACGTCGAACGTGCTGAACATGAATCTCGAGTGACGGAGAAAAATCAGGATATCGTCAAGATAGACAAAAACAAAAATGTTCAGCATGTCTCTCAGAACATCATTAACTAATGCCTGAAAAACAGCTGGCGCATTGGCGAGACCGAACGGCAGAACCCGGTACTCAAAATGCCCTAACGGAGTGTTAAACGCCGTTTTCCACTCGTCCCCCTCTCTGATGCGCACGAGATGGTAAGCGTTACGAAGGTCCAACTTAGTAAAGCACCTGGCTCCCTGCAGAATCTCGAAGGCTGATGACATAAGGGGAAGCGGATAACGATTCTTAACCGTTATGTCATTCAGCCCTCGATAATCCACGCAGGGCGCAGAGTACCGTCCTTCTTTTTAACAAAAAGAACCCCGCCCCGGCCGGAGAAGAAGAAGGCACTATGGTACCGGCGTCAAGAGACACAGACAAATAATCCTCGAGAGCCTTACGTTCGGGAGCCGACAGAGAGTATAGTCTACCTCGAGGAGGAGTGGTCCCCGGAAGGAGATCAATACTACAATCATACGACCGGTGAGGAGGAAGGGAGTTGGCTCGGGACCGACTGAAGACCGTGCGCAGATCATGATATTCCTCCGGCACTCCTGTCAAATCGCCAGGTTCCTCCTGAGAAGTAGGGACAGAAGAAATGGGAGGGATGGCAGACATTAAACACTTCACATGACAAGAAACGTTCCAGGATAGGATAGAATTACTAGACCAATTAATAGAAGGATTATGACATACAAGCCAGGGGTGACCCAAAACAACAGGTGTAAACGGTGAACGGAAAATCAAAAAAGAAATAGTCTCACTGTGGTTACCAGATACTGTGAGAGTTAAAGGTAGTGTCTCAAATTTGATACTGGGAAGATGACTACCATCTAAGGCAAACATGGGCGTAGGCCTGTCTAACGGTCTGAAAGGAATGTTATGTTTCCGAGCCCATGCTTCGTCCATGAAACAACCCTCAGCCCCAGAGTCAATCAAAGCACTGCATGTAGCACCCGAACCGGTCCAGCGTAGATGGACCGACATAGTAGTACAAGATCTAGATGAAGGGACCTGAGTAGTAGCGCTCACCAGTAGCCCTCCGCTTACTGATGGGCTCTGGCCTCTTACTGGACATGAATTAACAAAATGTCCAGCAACTCCGCAATAGAGGCACAGGCGGTTGGTGATCCTCCGTTCCCTCTCCTTATTCGAGATGCGAATCCCTCCCAGCTGCATGGGCTCAGTCTCAAAGCCAGAGGAGGGAGATGGTTGCGATGCGGAGCAGGGAAACACCGTTGATGCGAGCTCTCTTCCACGAGCCCGGTGACGAAGATCTACCCGTCGTTCTATGCGGATGGCGAGAGCAATCAAAGAGTCCACATCTGAAGGAACCTCCCGGAGAGAATCTCATCCTTAACCACTGCGTGGAGTCCCTCCAGAAAACGAGCGAGCAGCGCCGGCTCGTTCCACTCACTAGAGGCAGCAAGAGTGCGAAACTCAATGGAATAATCCGTTATGGACCGTTCACCTTGGCATAAGGAAGCCAGGGCCCTAGAAGCCTCCCCACCAAAAACTGAACGGTCAAAAACCCGAATCATCTCCTCTTTAAAGTTCTGGAATTTGTTAGAGCAATCAGCCCTTGCCTCCCAGATAGCTGTGCCCCATTCTCGAGCCCGGCCAGTAAGGAGTGAAATGACGTAAGCAACCCGAGCTCTCTCTCTAGAGTATGTGTGGGGTTGGAGAGAGAACACAATCTCACACTGCGTGAGAAAGGAGCGGCACTCAGTGGGCTGCCCGGAGTAGCAAGGTGGGTTATTAACCCTGGGTTCTGGAGGCTCGGCAGGCCAGGGAGTAACAGGTGGCACGAGACGTAGACTCTGGAACTGTCCAGAGAGGTCGGAAACCTGAGCGGCCAGGTTCTCCACGGCATGGCGAGCAGCAGACAATTCCTGCTCGTGTCTGCCGAGCATGGCTCCTTGGATCTCGACGGCAGTGTAACGAGCGTCTGAAGTCGCTGGGTCCATTCCTTGGTCGGTTCCTTCTGTCATGCAGGTAAAAGAGGACCCAAAAGCGACTTAACAGAAACAGAGTTTATTAAAGTCCAAAACGGAATAACAGAACTCCTCTAGACTTGTAGAGGGAAACAACTGGAGAAGCGGCCACAGACTGCAGGTCGCTTCGGGTAGGCGCAGGCCGTAGTCGACTGAGACACCTGCTCACACGCAGCATCTGATGAAGGCACAAAACACGACAGGACAGGGTGATACACAATCACGGCAAAAACACGACAGGACAGGGCGAAACGCAATCACGGCATGGTGAATACAATACAAGGAACCGACGGGACAGGAACGGATCATAAAGGAATAAATAGGGACTCTAATCAGGGGAAAGGATCGGGAACAGGTGTGGGAAGACTAAATGATGATTAGGGGAATAGGAACAGCTGGGAGCAGGACCGGAACGACAGAGAGAAGAGAGAGCGAGAGAGTGAGAGAGGGAGGGGGAGAGAGAGGGATAGAACCAAACAAGACCAGCAGAGGGAAACGAATAGCATGGGGAGCACAGGGACAAGACATGACAATAAATGACAAACATGACAATTTCTATGATTAACAAGCTCCCACTGAGCACCCCATGTCATTTCAACCACGTACAGACAGACTTTGATAGGAGTAGATTATTTATAGTATGTGCTATATACATACTATTTATATGATTAACAAGCTCCCACTGAGCACCCCATGTCATTTCAACCACGTACAGACAGACTTTGATAGGAGTAGATTATTTATAGTATGTGCTATACACATACTATTTCTATGATTAACAAGCTCCCACTGAGCACCCCATGTCATTTCAACCACGTACAGACAGACTTTGATAGGAGTAGATTATTTATAGTATGTGCTATATACATACTATTTCTATGATTAACAAGCTCCCACTGAGCACCCCATGTCATTTCAACCACGTACAGACAGACTTTGATAGGAGTAGATTATTTATAGTATGTGCTATATACATACTATTTCTATGATTAACAAGCTCCCACTGAGCACCCCATGTCATTTCAACCACGTACAGACAGACTTTGATAGGAGTAGATTATTTATAGTATGTGCTATATACATACTATTTCTATGATTAACAAGCTCCCACTGAGCACCCCATGTCATTTCAACGTGGATAATTGGGTAATATTTGGTTGAGACGTTGATAAATGAGATTATAATCCCAACAACAGCTAAAAGTTAGTTGAATTTCCAATGTGTTATCACTATTCTTTCAACCATCTTAAAAGCAAAACAAAATTCCAATGAAAAAACACTGTCTGATTTCTGGTTTCGTTGTCACCCAAATGTCTATCACTGCGCTTTCCACCATTTAAAACCACAGCATAGTTCAAATGGGAATACAATGTCAGATATTGTGTTTATTTACACAACAGATTAATATGTTATGCAATGTGCTTCATCTAATAGTGGAATCAAATGACCTGGATTGCGGTTGAGATTACATTAAAAGTTGTTTATTACAGCGATTGTAAAGATCTCTACACGCTTTATATGATTACGTAAAAGAAAAATCGACCTAAAGATACAATAACCTCAAAACGTGGCCATTAATGTGTTCCTCGTGTTCAGGTTGAATGTTACATTAGTCTGTATTAAAAGGAGATGAATGTGCTGCTTGAATACTTCCATCTGAGCCACTGGCCCAATCTCCTTCTTTAGTGCTAATGTTTGGTTGAGTTGGAGACGTGATTCCAACACATCAGTTCTTTAACTTGTCGACAAGTTAATAGGATATTTATTGTATTTAAAAAGTGACGTTGAATTGAATGAATAATTCATATGTTGGATTCACATCTCCATCTCAACCAAAACATAACAGTTAAAGAATGTCAGATATTTTTACAATATACATTTAAGCCTGATCTGACAGTACATCTGAGGCAGTGACTGAGATGGACCTATCCAAGCAGCAGATACATATCCTTTAATTATTATTATTTATTTAACCAGGCAAGTCAGTTAAGAACATATTCTTATTTTCAATGACAGCCTAGGAACAGTGGGTTAACTGCCTGTTCAGGGGTGGAACGACAGATTTGTACCTTGTCAGCTCGGGGGTTTGAACTCGCAACCTTCCGGTTACTAGTCCAACACTCTAACCACTTGGCTACCCCCCAATGGTTGAAGACAGGACTAAATCAAATCAAACATTAAATTAACTTAGAATATAGTTTGATTTGATTTAGTCCTATTGTTTTGGTTGAGATGAAGACGTGAATCCAACATATCAATTCATAGACCAACTGGAATTAAATCCAGACTAAGTCACTGGCACATATGGAACTTACCTAACAGAAGACGCATCTCCTTCAAATGCATTGACAAACAAACACAATTTGATATCCCTTAATATCAGTACATTTTAAATCATTCAGAGCTTGAAACACAAGGCCTATTGTTTTGTCTATTTAATTAGTTGAATTCTGGGTTGAATTTAAACAGTAGTTGTTGATTACTTTGTAAATTATATATATATATATATATATATATTACCTTTATTTAACTAAGCAAGTGAGTTAAGAACAAATTCTTATTTTCAATGATGGCCTAAGAACAGTGGATTAACTGCCTGTTCGGAGGCAGAACGAAAGATTTGTACCTTGTCAGCTCGGGGTTACTTTCGGTTACTAGTCCAATGCTCTAATGCTCTAACCAATGCTAACCAATGCTCTAATGGTCTAACCAATGCTAACCAATGCTCTAATGGTCTAACCAATGCTAACCAATGCTCTAATGCTCTAACCAATGCTAACCAATGCTCTAATGGTCTAACCAATGCTAACCAATGCTCTAACCACGAGGCTACCCTGCCACCCCTATATAGGCTGAAATACCATCATTGATAATGTATGCGTGATAAAGTATGGTTCATTTCAATTTGCTTTGTTAAACCAACCCTTTGGAATGACTTCGCTAGCAACAGGGAATATATTTAGTTTTTTAAGTGGAGATCTCTCAACAATCATTTTCACAATAACACACAGGGCCAGGTTTGGTTAAAACGCTGGATAGGAGACCGAAGTGAAGCTATACATATTTTTATACAAGGTTTGTCTATGTTGAAATTTGGTTACCATGATGACACATTCCTGCGGCTAAAGTTTCATCCTCAAACTGTTAATTACTTTTTTCAAATCCAACATATTTTCCACATAGATACCACTTCACAATTTTGACAAATTACGTTGAAATAACGTTGACCCAACCAGTTTGTGCCCAGTGGGCTGCTCTCTGCCAGGACTCAGTAATAGAGAGGAAGTGAGCAGAAATCAGTGCAGAAGTTATTCATGGCATTACATAAGACCTGCTGTCAATCAAGTGTAGAGGTGCATGGAGGCAAAGACTGAGCCCAATTACAGGAAGCAACCTGACAGCACAGAGAAATAACCATAGAAACAGTTGGACGAAGGGGACACATTTCTTTGCTCTCCATCACGGTAAAGCTACACTCAAAGTTGTACGGCTAGTTAGTAAACAGCGACCTTTCTACTCTGAAACATGCTCAAATCAATCCCCCCCCAGTAAGTGGCTTCATCTGATGGTCACACTGAGTGAGTGAAACTGATTGTTATTCAGCTAAACGTAACACAAAATGTGCCCCTGCAACCTGCTCTGGGTATTTCAGATGATGCAGAGAGAAACTGAAGAGGATTATAACAACAGGGGAATGGAAGAGTGAGTTAACTACACTTACCACCTTCATGTGATACAACTCATAACAACAGGGGAATGGAAGAGTGAGTTAACTACACTTACCACCTCCATGTGATACAACTCATAACAACAACAGAGGAATGGAAGAGTGAGTTAACTACACTTACCACCTTCATGTGATACAACTCATAACAACAGAGGAATGGAAGAGTGAGTTAACTACACTTACCACCTTCATGTGATACAACTCAGAACAGAAGGGGAATGGAAGAGTGAGTTAACTACACTTACCACCTTCCTGTGATACAACTCATAACAACAGGGGAATGGAAGAGTGAGTTAACTACACTTACCACCCTCATGTGATACAACTCAGAACAGAAGGGGAATGGAAGAGTGAGTTAACTACACTTACCACCTTCATGTGATACAACTCATAACAACAGGGGAATGGAAGAGTGAGTTAACTACACTTACCACCTTCATGTGATACAACTCATAACAACAACAGAGGAATGGAAGAGTGAGTTAACTACACTTACCACCTTCATGTGATACAACTCAGAACAGAAGGGGAATGGAAGAGTGAGTTAACTACACTTACCACCTTCATGTGATACAACTCATAACAACAACAGGGGAATGGAAGAGTGAGTTAACTACACTTACCACCTTCATGTGATACAACTCAGAACAACAGGGGAATGGAAGAGTGAGTTAACTACACTTACCACCTTCATGTGATACAACTCATAACAACAGGGGAATGGAAGAGTGAGTTAACTACACTTACCACCTTCATGTGATACAACTCATAACAACAACAGGGGAATGGAAGAGTGAGTTAACTACACTTACCACCTTCATGTGATACAACTCATAACAACAGAGGAATGGAAGAGTGAGTTAACTACACTTACCACCTTCATGTGATACAACTCATAACAACAACAGAGGAATGGAAGAGTGAGTTAACTACACTTACCACCTTCATGTGATACAACTCAGAACAGAAGGGGAATGGAAGAGTGAGTTAACTACACTTACCACCTTCATGTGATACAACTCAGAACAACAGGGGAATGGAAACTACACTTACCACCTTCATGTGAGTTCATAACAACAGAGGAATGGAAGAGTGAGTTAACTACCACCTTCATGTGATACAACTCATAACAACAGAGGAATGGAAGAGTGAGTTAACTACACTTACCACCTTCATGTGATACAACTCATAACAACAACAGGGGAATGGAAGAGTGAGTTAACTACACTTACCACCTTCCTGTGATACAACTCATAACAACAGGGGAATGGAAGAGTGAGTTAACTACACTTACCACCTTCATGTGATACAACTCAGAACAACAGGGGAATGGAAGAGTGAGTTAACTACACTTACCACCTTCATGTGATACAACTCATAACAACAGAGGAATGGAAGAGTGAGTTAACTACACTTACCACCTTCATGTGATACAACTCATAACAACAGAGGAATGGAAGAGTGAGTTAACTACACTTACCACCTTCATGTGATACAACTCATGGTCCACTGCCTTGGTATCCATCTACTGGGCCAAGCTGAGAGAGATACATAAACCCATTTTATTTGAACCAAAAGCAAAGTTGACAGTTGTAATCATTGGAGCAATAGTTTGTATGTTAACTTTAGAGCTGATGTGTGCTCAGCATTCCGGCACAAAATGGTTTCCGTGCATCACCCAAGTGGGTGCTACACATTGGTGGTTGGAAGAAGTGAGTTTCTCCCCTGACTATGTAAAGCGATTTGAACACCTACAGTAGGTGATGGAAAAGCACTATATAAATGCTTTTATATCTAACCGTTCGACCAGCTGCCCTGACCAGGAAAAACTCCAGACCCCAGTTGTCTTCGTTACAGTACTCATATGCACAAGGGTTCACAGAGCTGCTCTCAGTAAATCAACACATACGTCTCGTCTCGCTCAATTTGGGGATCGGTCTGTATGTATGTAAATCCTCTTACTCATTGTTGTCATTTAGATGGGACCCATCGATTGGAAAGCTGTGGTTGACGTACTCCCAATTACCGTGATTGAGAGAGGAATCACCCAGGCTTGAGGGTTGATTACACTAGAGTTGTTTTAAAGGGAAGCTCACTATATCCACATCACTAATCAATGCCAGTGGCTTCTTCAACATGCTCTCACAATCAATATGACCGGAGCTCAGCCTCCAAACGTAAGTGATGAAACCAGCGAACAACAATCCTATTGGAGGCAGTACTGTGGTCAGCAAAGTAATGTTGGGACAATGTAAGGACAGTAGGCATCATCAGCTGACACTGACTTCTATGTACTTGTACTACAGATCCTACAGTAGGTCAGTTAGAAGACAAGAGATCCTAGGTCAGTTAGAAGACAGCAGATCCTAGGTCAGTTAGAAGACAACAGATCCTAGGTCAGTTAGAAGACAACAGATCCTAGGTCAGTTAGAAGACAACAGATCCTTGGTTAGTTAGAAGACAACAGATCCTAGGTCAGTTAGAAGACAGCAGATCCTAGGTGAGTTAGAAGACAACAGATCCTAGGTCAGTTAGAAGACAGCAGATCCTAGGTCAGTTAGAAGACAACAGATCCTAGGTCAGTTAGAAGACAGCAGATCCTAGGTGAGTTAGAAGACAACAGATCCTAGGTCAGTTAGAAGACAGCAGATCCTAGGTCAGTTAGAAGACAGCAAATCCTGGGTCAGTTAGAAGACAATAAAGGACTAATAGGCTTAAAGATTTGAAGGGTGCAACAATGTCAAAGGGTAATAAATCACCAAATACAAATCAAATATCTCCTTAAAACATAAGCTTAGTAAAAAACATTCAACATTAAAAATGCAATTTTTATAATCATCATAGTCAGTGTATTAATCAATACATATCTGACTAAAACATAACATGACCAATGAGAGACGAACAACCAGAAAACCTGGTCAGTAGAGGTAAACACTGTGATAAGAAAGAGATACCTGCTTAGCTAAGCCCAAAAGTTATATTTTTCTCTTGAGATTTTTCAGGCACCTAGTCTGAAAAACATGACCTGAGTACAGGTCCAGATCTGATCACCGGAGCCCAAAATTGAAAAGTGCATCACAGCCCTGTGAACAGGGGAACGGAAAAGCTTATTTTATGGGCGAGCAACAGAGAGCTTCAGGATTTCCCAATGACTGCATACTGAGACAGAGAGAGACAGATAGAGACAGATAGAGACAGGTAGAGACAGATAGAGACAGAGAGAGACAGGGAGAGCTGTAGGACTTCCCAATGACTGCATACTGAGACAGAGAGAGACAGATAGAGACAGATAGAGACAGGTAGAGACAGATAGAGACAGAGAGAGACAGAGAGAGACAGGGAGAGCTGTAGGACTTCCCAATGACTGCACACTGAGACAGAGAGAGAGAGAGACAGAGAGAGACAGGTAGAGCTGTAGGACTTCCCACCGACTGCACACTGAGACAGACAGAGAGAGACAGAGAGAGACAGAGAGAGACAGGTAGAACTGTAGAGAGACTTCCCAGGTAGACTGCACACTGAGACAGACAGAGAGAGACAGAGAGAGACAGAGAGAGACAGAGAGAGACAGAGAGAGAGACAGAGAGAGACAGAGAGAGACAGATATAGACAGGTAGAGCTGTAAGACTTCCCACCGACTGCACACTGAGACAGAGAGAGAGACAGAGAGAGACAGAGAGAGAGACAGATATAGACAGGTAGAGCTGTAAGACTTTCCACCGACTGCACACTGAGACAGAGAGAGACAGAGAGAGACAGGGGGAGCTGTAGGACTTCCCAATGACTGCATACTGAGACAGAGAGAGACAGATAGAGACAGGTAGAGCTGTAGGACTTCCCACCGACTGCACGATGAGACAGAGAGAGACAGAGAGAGACAGGTAGAGCTGTAGGACTTCCCAATGACTGCATACTGAGACAGAGAGAGACAGATAGAGACAGGTAGAGCTGTAGGACTTCCCACCGACTGCACACTGAGACAGAGAGAGACAGAGAGAGACAGGTAGAACGGTAGGACTTCCCAATGACTGCACACTGAGACAGAGAGAGACAGATAGAGACAGGTAGAGCTGTAGGACTTCCCACCGACTGCACACTGAGACAGACAGAGACAGAGACAGAGAGAGACAGACTGCACACTGAGACAGACAGAGAGAGACAGAGAGAGACAGAGAGAGACAGAGAGAGACAGATATAGACAGGTAGAGCTGTAAGACTTCCCACCGACTGCACACTGAGACAGAGAGAGAGACAGAGAGAGACAGAGAATGTATTGTTTATTTCACTTTATATACTCACTTTATATATGATCTACCTCACTTGCTTTGGCAATGTTAACACATGTTTCCCATGCCAATAAAGCCCTTGAATTGAATTGAATTGAATTGAATTGAATTGAATTGAATTGAATTGAGACAGATAGAGACATAGAGAGGCAGATAGAGCTGTAGGACTTCCCAATGACTGCACACTGAGACAGATAGAGGCATAGAGAGACAGATAGAGGCATAGAGAGACAGAGAGAGACAGAGAGAGACAGAGAGAGACAGAGAGAGACAGGTAGAGCTGTAGGACTTCCCACCGACTGCACACTGAGACAGAGAGAGACAGATAGAGACAGATAGAGACAGATAGAGCTGTAGGACTTCCCAATGACTGCACACTGAGACAGAGAGAGACAGAGAGAGAGACAGAGAGAGACAGAGAGACAGAGAATGTATTGTTTATTTCACTTTATATACTCACTTTATATATTATCTACCTCACTTGCTTTGGCAATGTTAACACATGTTTCCCATGCCAATAAAGCCTGTGAATTGAATTGAATTGAATTGAATTGAATTGAATTGAATTGAATTGAGAGACAGATAGAGACAGAGCTGTAGGACTTCCCAATGACTGCACACTAAGACAGATAGAGGCATAGAGAGACAGAGAGAGAGACAGAGAGAGACAGAGAGAGACAGAGAGAGACAGGTAGAGCTGTAGGACTTCCCACCGACTGCACACTGAGACAGAGAGAGACAGAGAGAGACAGAGAGAGACAGGTAGAGCTGTAGGACTTCCCACCGACTGCACACTGAGACAGAGAGAGACAGAGAGAGACAGAGAGAGACAGGTAGAGCTGTAGGACTTCCCATCGACTGCACACTGAGACAGAGAGAGACAGAGAGAGACGGAGAGAGACTGAGACTGTATTGTTTATTTCACTTTATATACTCACTTTATATATTATCTACCTCACTTGCTTTGGCAATGTTAACACATGTTTCCCATGCCAATAAAGCCCTTGAATTGAATTGAATTGAATTTAATTGAATTGAATTGAGATACAGATAGAGCTGTAGGACTTCCCAATGACTGCACACTGAGACAGAGAGAGACAGAGAGAGACAGAGAGAGACAGAGAGAGACAGAGAGAGACAGAGAGAGACAGAGAGAGACAGAGAGAGACAGAGAGAGACAGAGAGAGACAGAAAGAGACAGATAGAGCTGTAGGACTTCCCACCAACTGCACACTGAGACAGAGAGAGACAGAGAGAGACAGAGAGAGACAGAGAGAGACAGATAGAGACAGATAGAGCTGTAGGACTTCCCACCGACTGCACACTGAGACATAGAGAGACAGAGAGAGACAGAGAGAAACAGATAGAGACAGATAGAGCTGTAGGACTTCCCAATGACTGCACACTGAGACAGAGAGAGACAGAGAGAGACAGAGAGAGACAGAGAGAGACAGAGAGAGACAGAGAGAGACAGATAGAGCTGTAGGACTTCCCAATGACTGCACACTGAGACAGAGAGAGACAGAGAGAGACAGAGAGAGACAGAGAGAGACAGATAGAGACAGATAGAGCTGTAGGACTTCCCACCGACTGCACACTGAGACAGAGAGAGACAGAGAGAGACAGAGAGAGACAGAGAGAGAGAGAGACAGAGAGAGACAGAGAGAGAGAGAGACAGAGAGAGACAGAGAGAGACAGAGACTGTATTGTTTATTTCACTTTATATACTCACTTTATATATTATCTTCCTCACTTGCTTTGGCAATGTTAACACATGTTTCCCACCAATAAAGCCCTTGAATTGGGAAGACAAATGAGGCTGAATTGAATTGAGAGACAGATAGAGACATAGAGACAAGAGACCAGATGAGCTGTAGGACTTCCCAATGACTGCGCACTGAGACAGAGAGAGACAGAGAGAGACAGAGAGAGACAGAGAGAGACAGAGAGAGACAGATAGAGACAGAGAGAGACAGATAGAGCTGTAGGACTTCCCAATGACTGCACACTGAGACAGACCAGCCCAGAGAGACAGAGTCCATTACTATTAGAGACAGAGAGAGACAGATTCAGAGACAGATGAGCTTACTACTCTGGAGGACTTCCCAATGACTGCACACTGAGACAGAGAGAGACAGATAGAGACAGTAATGAAGCTCCAAAGCAGCATTTCCTAGTTGAAATAGTTTGTGTGTGTGTGTGTGTGTGTGTGTGTGTGTGTGTGTGTGTGTGTGTGTGTGTGTGGAGGTTCAGAGTTCAAATGGAGACCAGCCCAGCCATGTGTGTGTGTGTGTGTGCCCAGCATGTGTGTGTGTGTGTGTGTGTGTGTGTGTGTGTGTGTGTGACATAGCTCAGATGTCCTCTCACGGGACATACACTCAAGCTAAGATGGGATCTCAGAAGCGGTGTAGTTTTCCACAGGCACCTGTAATGGCCTGCCAAGGGACAGACAAGAGGCTGAGGGCTTTTATTTTGGTCCCCTGCCATGGAGGAAACATACTTCAGATGTGATGCTAAAGTCCTCTTTCTGTCTCTCACTCCCCTCTCTCTCTTTCTGTCTCTCCTCTGGACAGAGTTCCCACCTCTCTCTCATTCTGTCTCTCATTCCCCCTCTCTCTCTCTACTACCTCTGGAGGTTCTGTCTCTCCATTACTCCCTCTCTTCTCTTTCTGTCTCTCACTCCATCTACTCTCTTTCTTCTGTCTCTCACTACCTCCCAGCCCAGTCTCTACTCTTTTCTGTCTCTCACTCCCCCAGTCTGTTTCTTTCCGCACTACATATTTATCTAAGAATGTGAAACTGAATTCTGCAGTGAAGATTTACATTCAAACTGAGTCTTCCTGTCTCAACTGTCTCTCACTCTCTTTTCAAGCAACATCTCTAAATGTATCAATCTCTTTCAGTCTCTCACTACCAGTCTTCAGTATGTCTACATGGTTATAGACAGTATGACAGCATGACCAGCCGTTTGGCTGTGTTTTATACTGTAAGACATGGAATGGCTGATGCATCAAATGAAGTGCTGGTCTTTGAGCCGCCACGCCTCGTTTCCCCTATTCTCCTGCCCAGCATTCATTCTAATTACAGAGTTCCCAGGCCTTCTCCACCTCCCTTCTAGGAGAGGTGTCTGTGTCAGAGACTCTGTCAGAGCTGCCTCTCCAGGATGAAGTAGGGGGAGACCCAGCATTCATTCTAATTACGCCCAGGCCTTCTCCAACTCCCTTCTAGGAGAGGTGTCTGTGTCAGAGACTCTGTCAGAGCTGCCTCTCCAGCATGAAGTAGGGGGAGACCCAGCATTCTTCACTGTCAGAGAGAAGCTTCACAAATCTGGAGACAGATTTATCAAGCTGCTATGGCCTTCAGTGGTGTATATGCATACAAACAACCCACACCTACACATCAACATCATTCATGCTCCTATAGCTTGAACACACACCTGTTAGAAATACATTGTAAGAACACGATGACCCTTTCAGTACCTGTCTTATCTTACTCATACTCTACAACAATGGCCATTCATTGCTGGTGCTTAAGCTCTTAGATTTGAATAATCTTCAGGCTATACAGAGTTCAAATGGAGACCAGCCCAGTCAATTACTACCTCTGAAGGTTCAGAGTTCAAATGGAGACCAGCCCAGTCCATTACTACCTCTGAAGGTACAGAGTTCAAATGGAGACCAGCCCAGTCCATTACTACCTCTGAAGGTTCAGAGTTCAAATGGAGACCAGCCCAGTCCATTACTACTACCTCTGAAGGTTCAGAGTTAAAATGGAGACCAGCCCAGTCCATTACTACCTCTGAAGGTACAGAGTTAAAATGGAGACCAGCCCAGTCCATTACTACCTCTGAAGTTACAGAGTTCAAATGGAGACCAGCCCAGTCCATTACTACCTCTGAAGATTCAGAGTGAAAATGGAGACCAGCCCAGTCCATTACTACCTCTGAAGGTTCAAAGTTAAAATGGAGACCAGCCCAGTCCATTACTACCTCTGAAGGTTCAGAGTTCAAATGGAGACCAGCCCAGTCCATTACTACCTCTGAAGGTTCAGAGTTCAAATGGAGACCAGCCCAGTCCATTACTACCTCTGAAGGTTCAGAGTCCAAATGGAGACCAGCCCAGTCCATTACTACCTCTGATGTTACAGAGTTAAAATGGAGACCAGCCCAGTCCATTACTACCTCTGATGTTACAGAGTTCAAATGGAGACCAGCCCAGTCCATTACTACCTCTGAAGGTTCAGAGTTCAAATGGAGACCAGCCCAGTCCATTACTACCTCTGAAGGTTCAGAGTTCAAATGGAGACCAGCCCAGTCCATTACTACCTCTGAAGGTTCAGAGTTCAAATGGAGACCAGCCCAGTCCATTACTACCTCTGAAGGTTCAGAGTCCAAATGGAGACCAGCCCAGTCCATTACTACCTCTGGAGGTTCAGAGTCCAAATGGAGACCAGCCCAGTCCATTACTACCTCTGAAGGTTCGAGTCCAAATGGAGACCAGCCCAGTCCATTACTACCTCTGGAGGTTCAGAGTTCAAATGGAGACCAGCCCAGTCCATTACTACCTCTGGAGGTTCAGAGTTCAAATGGAGACCAGCCCAGTCCATTACTACCTCTGATGTTACAGAGTTCAAATGGAGACCAGCCCAGTCCATTACTACCTCTGATGTTACAGAGTTCAAATGGAGACCAGCCCAGTCCATTACTACCTCTGATGTTACAGAGTTCAAATGGAGACCAGCCCAGTCCATTACTACCTCTGATGTTACAGAGTTCAAATGGAGACCAGCCCAGTCCATTACTACCTCTGGAGGTTCAGAGTCCAAATGGAGACCAGCCCAGTCCATTACTACCTCTGAAGGTTCGAGTCCAAATGGAGACCAGCCCAGTCCATTACTACCTCTGGAGGTTCAGAGTTCAAATGGAGACCAGCCCAGTCCATTACTACCTCTGGAGGTTCAGAGTTCAAATGGAGACCAGCCCAGTCCATTACTACCTCTGATGTTACAGAGTTCAAATGGAGACCAGCCCAGTCCATTACTACCTCTGGAGGTTCAGAGTCCAAATGGAGACCAGCCCAGTCCATTACTACCTCTGAAGGTTCGAGTCCAAATGGAGACCAGCCCAGTCCATTACTACCTCTGAAGGTTCAGAGTTCAAATGGAGACCAGCCCAGTCCATTACTACCTCTGGAGGTTCAGAGTTCAAATGGAGACCAGCCCAGTCCATTACTACCTCTGGAGGTTCAGAGTTCAAATGGAGACCAGCCCAGTCCATTACTACCTCTGAAGGTTCAGAGTTCAAATGGAGACCAGCCCAGTCCATTACTACCTCTGGAAGGTTCAGAGTTCAAATGGAGACCAGCCCAGTCCATTACTACCTCTGGAGGTTCAGAGTTCAAATGGAGACCAGCCCAGTCCATTACTACCTCTGGAGGTTCAGAGTTCAAATGGAGACCAGCCCAGTCCATTACTACCTCTGATGTTCAGAGTTCAAATGGAGACCAGCCCAGTCCATTACTACCTCTGAAGGTTCAGAGTTCAAATGGAGACCAGCCCAGTCCATTACTACCTCTGGAGGTTCAGAGTTCAAATGGAGACCAGCCCAGTCCATTACTACCTCTGGAGGTTCAGAGTTCAAATGGAGACCAGCCCAGTCCATTACTACCTCTGAAGGTTCAGAGTTCAAATGGAGACCAGCCCAGTCCATTACTACCTCTGGAGGTTCAGAGTTCAAATGGAGACCAGCCCAGTCCATTACTACCTCTGAAGGTTCAGAGTTCAAATGGAGACCAGCCCAGTCCATTACTACCTCTGGAGGTTCAGAGTTCAAATGGAGACCAGCCCAGTCCATTACTGGGTTCGAAGATGTGTGAAGGCCTTGGTCACATAAGATGCTGTCTGGGTTTAAGATTGAATTGAATTTTCAGTGTTTGTTACTGTGCTACTTCTTCAGTATGAAAGGGTATGTTTGTTACATTGTTGGTAACTCATTTTTCAAGGTCTTATTTTGTCACAAATAGTTTTATAAACTCACTACCTCCAAAGTAAATGTAAAGCTCTGATGTTTTCTAAGTTTGTCCTGTCAGTTTCTGGTATAGCATGTGAGTCCACTCCTAGACTGTCTTCATCAGGCATGTCCTGAGCATTCTGTTCTAAAATGGCCACCGTGCATCATCACTCCTAATGGAATCATCTGTATATACTGGCCTTGGTCACAGAAACAAGCCAGGAAACACAAATAAAGTCCATCTATGATGGTACATTTCCACAAGGTATTCCAGATTTTAAAAATATATATTTATGAGATTATATGGAGAACATTGGTTTAAAATGCTCATCAAATCATCAAACTGGCGTCAGACATGTTCCTTCTACTGGCTTGTAGTTCTTATAGAATTTCTGTTATTTTCTTTTTTTCATGGATGCCAACAGTATCAACCGTCTCAGTCTCCTGGTGAAATACACTCTGGATGAGAGTCTACAGCAACCCGCACAGCTCGCACATTCCACTGGGAACAGACTCTCAATAAGCTGTCCGTCTCAGTTACCGTCCAGAAGCCAAGTCGTCCTGAAAATCAACCTGTCAATCAAAAATCCCCAGGAGGGTTGGAGACGGCGGGAGAGGCTGCTGAATGGTAATGAGACATTTTCAAAACCACCACATTGAATTACCCACCAGGGTACATCAGAACTGTAGCAGAACAGGGCTATAGACAACAAGAGTCCTGTGTATGTAGCCAAGTTATCATTACTCATTGTGTATTTATTCCTTGTGTTATTATTTCTCTCTCTATATTGTTGGGAAAGTGCATTTAACTGGTAATCTACAACATTTGATTTGATTTGATTTGAGAGCAGACAGTAGGGTTTAGCATAGCTCCATGCAGCCTCTTAGCCACCTGAACAGATGGAGCTGAACATCTCTCCCATTTCACAGATATTAAATGACTTGTATTTAAATAGAAGTACCCTACAAACGTATGTGGACACCTGCTCGTCGAACATCTCATTCCAAAATCGTGGCCATTACAGTTTCTTTTTACAATAGCTAACACCTTCTTGTCCAATCTGTAGTCACATTTTCAAAACTCTAAACACAATTAGCACAACATCTGTCTGTTGTGGACCTTACCATTAACACAATTCATGTTGTTTTCACAGAATATGCAGTGAATCAACACATTTCTACAAGGATTTTATTGTCTTTGCATACAAGTTACCCAATACCAAAAGTATGGATCTTTCTTGTCTTATTAACAAATGCTTGTTGCACACAGCGTTCCAGAAATGAAGACCTGATGTTCAATACCTTTCATACCGTATAAAGCCTCTACTTCTGCAACAAAGATTCTCAAAGAAGTTGTGTAAAATAGACCAACCACAGCTGATTCCAATCTCAATTCCATATATAGCCAGATGTTGAAGTTCTTTCAATTACGTGGACATACACAGTACAAACGTGAGTCTTTGGATTGATGTTGTTCAATGTGGATACAGAACAGCACAGAGGAGCAGAGGAAAACAATATCTGGACAAGGGAGAGGAGTAGTTGGACCAGGGAGAGGAGTAGTTGGACCAGGGAGAGGAGTAGTTGGACCAGGGAGAGGAGTAGTTGGACCAGGGAGAGGAGTAGTTGGACCAGGGAGAGGAGTAGTTGGACAAGGGAGAGGAGTAGTTGGACCAGGGAGAGGAGTAGTTGGACCAGGGGGAGGAGTAGTTGGACCAGGGAGAGGAGTAGTTGGACCAGGGAGAGGAGTAGTTGGACCAGGGAGAGGAGTAGGGAGAGGAGTAGTTGGACCAGGGAGAGGAGTAGTTGGACCAGGGAGAGGAGTAGTTGGACCAGGGAGAATAAGAGTTGGACCAGGGAGAGGAGTAGTTGGACCAGGGAGAGGAGTAGTTGGACCAGGGAGAAGAAGAGTTGGACCAGGGAGAGGAGTAGTTGGACCAGGGAGAGGAGTAGTTGGACCAGGGAGAGGAGTAGTTTGACCAGGGAGAAGAAGAGTTGGACCAGGGGGGAGGAGTAGTTTGACCAGGGAGAGGTTGGAGGGAGAGGAGTAGTTGGACCAGGGGGAAGAATAGTTTGACCAGGGAGAGGAGTAGTGTGACCAGGGAGAGGAGTAGCTGGACCAGGGAGAGGGGTAGTTGGACCAGGGAGAGGAGTAGTTGGACCAGGGAGAGGTGTAGTTGGACCAGGGAGAGGAGTAGTTGGACCAGGGAGAAGAAGAGTTGGACCAAGGAGAGGAGTAGTTTGACCAGGGAGAGGAGTAGTTGGACCAGGGAGAGGCATAGTTGGACCAGGGAGAAGAATAGTTGGACCAGGGAGAGGAGTAGTTGGACCAGGGAGAAGAATAGTTGGACCAGGGAGAGGAGTAGTTGGACCAGGGAGAGGAGTAGTTGGACCAGGGAGAGGAGTAGTTTGACCAGGGAGAGGAGTAGTTGGACCAGGGAGAAGCAGAGTTGGACCAGGGAGAGGAGTAGCTGGACCAGGGAGAGGGGTAGTTGGACCAGGGAGAGGAGTAGTTGTACCAGGGAGAGGGGTAGTTGGACCAGGGAGAGGAGTAGTTGGACCAGGGAGAGGAGTAGTTTGACCAGGGAGAGGAGTAGTTTGACCAGGGAGAAGCAGAGTTGGACCAGGGAGAGGAGTAGCTGGACCAGGGAGAGGGGTAGTTGGACCAGGGAGAGGAGTAGCTGGACCAGGGAGAGGAGTAGCTGGACCAGGGAGAGGAGTAGCTGGACCAGGGAGAGGGGTAGTTGGACCAGGGAGAGGAGTAGTTGGACCAGGGAGAAGCAGAGTTGGACCAGGGAGAGGAGTAGCTGGACCAGGGAGAGGGGTAGTTGGACCAGGGAGAGGAGTAGCTGGACCAGGGAGAAGAGTAGTTGGACCAGGGAGAGGAGTAGTTGGACCAGGGAGAGGGGTAGTTGGACCAGGGAGAAGAGTAGTTGGACCAGGGAGAAGAGTAGTTGGACCAGGGAGAGTGTTGGATGTGTTGTTGAACCAAAGGTCATGTATGATCTAACAGCCTCCACTCTTCTGAGAAGTCTTTCCAATAGATGTTGAAACATTGCTGCTCTAACAGCCTCCACTCTTCTGAGAAGTCTTTCCAATAGATGTTGAAACATTGCTGCTCTAACAGCCTCCACTCTTCTGAGGAGTCTTTCCACTAGATGTTATTATTATGTTGAAACATTGCTGCTCTAACAGTCTCCACTCTTCTGGGAAGGCTTTCCACTAGATGTTGAAACATTGCTGTGAGGACTTGCTTCCATGCAGCCTAAAGCACATTAGTGAGGTCGGACACTGATGTTGGGCGATTAGGCCTGGCTCGGAGTTGGCGTTCCAATTCATCCCAAAGGTGTTTGATGGGGTTAAGGTCAGGGCTCTGTGCAGGCCAGTCAAGTTTTTCCACACGGATCTCGACAAACCATTTCTGTATGGACCTCACTTTGTGCACTGGGGTGTTGTCATGCTGAAACAGGAAAGGACCTTCCCCAAACTGTGCCACAAAGTTGGAAGCACAGAATCGTCTAGAATGTCATAGTATGCTGTAGCGTTAAGATTTCCCTTCACTGCAACTAAGGGGCCAAACCATGAAAAGCAGCCCCAGACCTTTATTCCTCCTCCACCAAACCTTACAGTTGGCCCCACGCATTCAGGCAGGTAGTGTTCTCCTGTCAAATCCGTGGTGAAGTGGGATTCATCACTCCAGAGAAGGTGTTTCCACTGCTTCAGAGTCCAATGGCGGAGAGCTTTATATCACTCTTGCCGACACTTGGCACTGAGCTCTTCAGTAAAGGCCATTCTACTGCCAATACTTGTCTATGGAGATTGCATGGCGGTGTGATCAATTGTATACACCTGTCAGCAACATGCGTTGCTAAAATAGCCAGATTCACTCATTTGAAAGGGTGTCCACATACGTTTGTATATAAAGTGTCCTTGATGGGGAATGAAGATAGTATCCATGCCTAAAGGTGGTAACATTACCTCAACTAGACGGTCTGTGACACTAGTGTTTTGCCTCTCAGTTGAATGCTGCTCAGCATAGTTGCTTGGGCCTGCAGTTAGTGTCACCGCATAACCCCTGAGCCAATCAGAAAACAAGAGGTCCAAAATAGTCATAGTGGTAATCTTACAGTGTGCTAGAAACTAGTGTTGTATATTGTTCCAAGCATCCCACTGGTATGTAGCAAGCATTACAAAGAAACTATTGTCTGACCAAAGGGGTTCCCTTTTCAAAGTGGCTTCTTGGAGGTGTGTGCTTTCATTGCGATGCTAATCACAGAACAGCAAATGCAGCAATGTCCATGTGAAGGGATCATGGTTTAATATTTCATTACCAACAGACTTACCCGAACCCATCAGGGAATCACGGCCCCCTTCAATAGAAATGATCCCGGCGATGAGACCTGCCTCAGATCAATGGTTTATTAATCTGAGCTAACACGCGCACCATTGATTTCAGCTAAATCTGCCTGGAGGACTCAACACTGCAGCCGACACCTCTACACACCATGAGAAATGCATCAGCCATCCCTTTGGGCCCAACGCATCATTACCATGTTTTTGTTCTCTTTCAATGTACTGTCAATATGTTATAGCTGACGCACAGGCTTTCAGCCTACACACTATATAGTATTCACAACAGTCATAAGTGATCCAAAGTTTTATTCTGTTGCAAATGACACGTACTTTACATTCATACTGAGGACTAAGATTGTATTTCATACTTTGAATAGTAGGTATCATTATTAGGACCACTGCTTTCTCACACCAGGATGCAATTTGGCAGGGGTGGGCGGGGTCAGGGGTGGGCGGGGTCAGGGGTGGGCAGGGTCAGGGGTGGGCGGGGTCAGATTCACCCACTTTATTTTGCAATCCACCATATTTTCTCTCACAGATATGGAGATGCAATTCCAAGAACAGACATCTGGCTGTTGTGAGGGAGCGCAAACAGAGAGGTCTGATTCCAGGGAAACCGCTTGTTTTGGAGGGAGGAAATCATGGACAGAGTTGAACTCTGACCCCCTCTACTCAATTGATAAAATTGGATTGTTGGTTTCTAAATGTCAGACGGCACAGACACACACACACTGCACGACGTGAGCAAAGGTTTCCGACAATTATAGCAAATAGGAAAGAAAACAAGGGACTCCAAGTCGTATCGGGGCCCAGAGTCGGTGTATTGTCCTGGTTCCTTCTTCCAATTTGTGAGGAGCTCACTTTCACTTTCTCCAGGGGTCAAAAAGCCATCCGCTTCCATCAGGGATCAGTCTGTCCTAAAAGAACCATGTTTTTCTGGAAGAAAACAGCCCCTGTACATGGCCACACATCAACAACTATATAGAAGTAACACTTTATACATGAGGGTCTGCTTGTAAGGAGAATGAATGTGGAGATTCTCCATACGGCGCGGTTCTCCAAGTCACATTTTACTAAGAATTTAGGATAAAAACATATTGATTTTTCCGTTTCATGCTCTAAAAAATGTCTGCTTTCGTGGTTGAATGAACCGTTTTGAGCGTATTTAACTGTTTAACCAAAACAATCGGGGAAAACTGTAATGGAAAAAATCTCCTGCCTGGTTAATCACATGTAGAACTTAATAGCCGCTATGCCCATTCCATAAAGTGCAAAGCTGTCTCCTCTAATTTACCTGAAATCGCTGCTTTTCCTACCTTCTATTTTGCTAATTGGGATACATTACCTGTCAGCTGACGATAAATCTACTCGATGACGATGAGGGTGATCACTAATTTAGCAGGAGAGTTGCATGATGCCTAACAATGTTACTGGTGGATTAAAGTAGGAGTGTTGTGTGATGTCTAACAAGGTTGCTGGTGGGTTAAAGTAGGAATGTTGTGTGATTCCTAACAAGGTTGCTGGTGGGTTAAAGTAGGACTGTTGTGTGATGCCTAACAAGGTTGCTGGTGGGTTAAAGTAGGAGTGTTGTGTGATGCCTAACAATGTTGCTGGTGGGTTAAAGTGGGAGTGTTGTGTGATGCCTAACAAGGTTGCTGGTGGGTTAAAGTAGGAGTGTTGTGTGATGCCTAACAAGGTTGCTGGTGGGTTAAAGTAGGAATGTTGTGTGATGCCTAACAAGGTTGCTGGTGGGTTAAAGTAGGAGTGTTGTGTGATGCCTAACAAGGTTGCTGGTGGGTTAAAGTAGGAATGTTGTGTGATGCCTAACAAGGTTGCTGGTGGGTTAAAGTAGGAATGTTGTGTCATGCCTAACAATGTTGCTCCCCCAACCTGCTCTCTCGTTCTTCCTCCCCCAACCTGCCCTCTCGTTCTTCCTCCCCCAACCTGCTCTCTCGTTCTTCCTCCCCTAACCTGCTCTCTCGTTCTTCCTCCCCCAACCTGCTCTCTCGTTCTTCCTCCCCCAACCTGCTCTCTCGTTCTTCCTCCCCCAACCTGCTCTCTCGTTCTTCCTCCCCCAACCTGCTCTCTCGTTCTTCCTCCCCCAACCTGCTCTCTCGTTCTTCCTCCCCCAACCTGCTCTCTCGTTCTTCCTTCCCCAACCTGCTCTCTGATGATCATTGAACCAGGAACAGCGCTGACACCTGACGGAGACTGCTGACGGAGACTGCTGACACCTGACGGAGACTGC